>NC_142740.1:18262699-18440199 GCF_051943395.1 Hippocampus bargibanti | reverse complement strand
ACGATATGCTGACTGCAGCCCGCACACTGAGGGATCTCTGCTGGGTCGGACACACACACGCACACATTTAACATTCATTGTCATTGATTTGAATGTTCTTAACCCTTTCAGGGGCAGTGGTTACTACAGTGGACAGCTTATCATGTTATTTGGCTACAGGGTGCATGGAAGGGTTAATTTGATAACAAAAGGAAAGATCTGAATATTAATGTCGCAGAATCAAAATGAGTCAATTTTACTGTGTCATACACACATTCATACAGGAAATTTGACCTCTCTGTTTGACCCATCAAAATTTCAGATGAGTCCCTTCAGCGCTTACCACAATGTCAATAATAACCAGACCATGAAAAATAACAACATAAATAAAAAAATCTGGTCTTTGCTCCCCTCCACCACAACCAACCCCCCCCCCCCCCCCCACACACACACACACACACACACACACACGCAAATATCAAACTCACAAAGGCTCAAACTACACAATGACAAATATTTATTCAACCTTTGAATTTCTTTTCATTTTGTATGGCCCTTGGAGAACATTTAAAAGCTGATTTGGTCTGACCCATGGGTGTCAAACTCAAGGACTTGTGGCC
This sequence comes from Hippocampus bargibanti, assembly GCF_051943395.1. NCBI lineage: Eukaryota > Metazoa > Chordata > Actinopteri > Syngnathiformes > Syngnathidae > Hippocampus > Hippocampus bargibanti. The sequence continues at coordinate 18,439,600 of NC_142740.1, read as the reverse complement.
ATACCTAGTCCATCATATCATCTGATGTGGCCCTTCTTTAATGTCAAGAATGGCTCACCTCCATGTTCCTTTCTTTCTTTCGGGGAAAAAAAATCCTGGACTGAGATGATATTCTACTTCATTTCAGCACTTTAACAAGCATTACAAAACCTTTTCACAATATAAAATGATCGTACATTAAATACAGAGGTTTTGCTTGCCATCATTTTGCTTTGAAAATAACATTGGATGGTAGTGTGTATATATATATATATATATATATATATATATATATATATATATATATATATATATATATATATATATATATATATATACTTACAATAAGGGCCTATTTCATATTTTGATGAGAAATATCTATATATCTATGCTGTCAAAAAGGCTAGTAAAGGTTAATCTAATCTAATCTATATAACATAATAATTGTCCATTATTTTTGCGGGGAGATTGCAAAAAAAACTTCAAGTACTACAAAGGAAAAAAAACTTTAAATAAATAAATCTTGTTGTCCAAAATATTTGGAAATGATCCCAAAAAACAAACAAACAAACAAACAAACAAACGCTATGTGATAACAATAAAGTACAGATGTGGCTGCCCATCTCACAGCAAGCCTGTCAAACTCAAAGCCAAATCTGGCCCACCACAAGCGAAAACTTGAATTTAAAACTTGAACCAAGCAGTTCTATTCACCATATTCTTACTTGCCATAAACTGGACAACATTTAGATTTTCTGTGACTTCTGATTGAGAATTGTCTGTTTTTAAAAGAAATAAAAATGGATGCTAACCATTCATACATTTATGACTTTCTTAATCAAAACAGCCATCTCAGAGGAAACCTTGGCTAAATTATATTTAATACCCTTTAAAAAAATAAAAAACGAAATATGGAAAGGCGAAAATTTTACCCAATAACGATACAGTAAAGTATCACTAAACTGATTTCTCAACCATTTCAGGGTCAGATTGCATGGCAAGTTTAAGTCTCTGTCCGTGGTGCTGATTTTGTTTTCGTGCACATTTTCATTATCAGGTGAGCGCCATGCGGTCGGCAGGCATTGAAAATAACACCGTGACCTAGTTTTTAAAGCCATTATCTAATACAATTGTGCAGTGGCAAACATTGAAATGCAAACCTCGAAATAAATAGAATAAATACTGTTATTCAAATCGATGATGGACAAGTGAGAACAATCGCTTATTTTACCCTGCAGAAAACATACCTATGTTTACCGTCAATTTCAGTATGCAAAGTATTGATTATTTCGCACAGATGCACCGTTGTTAATGTTTTTTTTTTTGTAAAAAAATAGACAAAAACCGGAAACAAAACACCTTAAGACCAAAAAACTGTCAAAATATGAAAAACGTGTCCAAAAGTCCTCTGTTTTTAAATGCTTCCAATTTTGTTTATTTATATTATGAGGTGGTATATATATTGTATTTTTACATTCAAATACATTTGTCGTCATTCATTTCATTTCATTTTTGTGACTACAAATGTAAGTTATTTAAATTGAATCTTATTTAAAATCAGCATTTAAAAAAAAGAAACAAGAACTATAGAGGATGTCTCTTCTCTGCTATCGGTTGCCATGACTCCCCCTCCCCATCATCACGTTGGACCTCATCCTCTTCATCACCTCAACTATGCAAGAGGTCACGTACGCAACATATCCATTTTCTCCACATACACCCGCCCGCCCACCCCCTTTTTTGAATGAAATTCCAAGCATGATATCTACAGGAATCTATTTTATTGCTCGAAATAAAGATACAGCTTTTAAATCCACCGCAGGGGGCTGACTGGCAGGGTCTTTGTCCAATCTTTTAATCTACTGCCAATTATAACATTAAATAGCATAATCCCACCGCGTATGAATATGATCAAAAATAGTATTAGGAATAAAAATGGATTTATTTGGCAATGACCTAAACAATTAGATGATCGTGGGTTCATATATTTTTGAACGGCAGCCTGTTGTTTGTGTGAGTATGCTCGATAGAATGAGAGAATTAGGTCACATCACAAATATTTACAGTTGAAATCACGTGCTGACACGATTATTTTGATGACGACATCATTACATATTCAATTTTCAATGACATTTTGCTGTCACTGGGACGAAATATTGTGTCCAGTGAAGCGTGGGTGCGCACGCAAGGGCCCAAAGAACAAACAGATGCACGAATCGCGCATGTTTGCATCGTGAGGGAGGCCGTGTAGTCCTCCTTGTAACATTTCCAAAAAATATTTTTACTTGAAAAAATTAACTAATAAGTTTGCAGCCATTTTAAAGACAATTAAAAAACAATCCAAATGAATGTTAATGGAAACGATATTTCATGCAGCGCATGGAAACAACCAAAAGGCAACGAGCACAGCTAAAATGTAATCTCCCGTCCTCGTGCGACACTCGACACACAATCTAATCATTATATATATTTTTTTAATATATCTCAACATAAACATGAACCGCCGGTGTCCTTACGTTGCAGTGGCACTCCCAGGATGTCCGGTAAACTCTTAACGGGACTCTCAGTGGGAAGGACCGCTGCACTTTGCATCATCGTGATCCCACACACGCGCACACACACACACCCGCAACACGGTGGGCGCAATTCCCCGTTTTGTATCTTCTGATCGTGTAGAAGATAAAAAAATAAAATACAACAAAAAAGGAGCGCTTTTGTTGCTACCCTCTCGTTTATGTCCAGCAAGGGATCACGTCCTCGCTCACGCCGGGCCGTGCCGAGCTCTTTTTGGGAGAGGATCAAGACAGGCTGCTGAGTTCTGCAGGGGTGGCGGGGACTGACGTCAGCCCGGCGCAGACTCAGCGGGGGCCAATGAGAAGACCCCATCGCCATGGTGGTTCGTCGCCCCGCCCCCCCACCCCTCCTCCTCGCAGCATCCTCAAGAGGTGGCGAAGGAGAGCATAAATAGCTCACTGCAGAGTGAGTGGCCCCCAGAGGGACTCCAGAGGAACCCCGGGGGCCACCATGGAGGACCACCACGCTACTAGGAAGTCCAGGCCAGGTGTCAATTTAAACAATAATGGATGCATGGTGATGGGATAATCTAGTTTTCCAATGACTTCTAGTTGTATTTTTATGTATAAAATCATAAACATGGAGGCAGGTATCCGATATTGGTGTTAAACTTCACAATCCTTTTTTTCTAGACACACTCTCATTTTCATTTTATATCAAAGTGACAGTATATAAACTTTAGGCGAGATTTTATAGCAATGCTTCAATTAATATTAATTAATTACAATTTCTCTGATATCAAAGTTACACGATTTGCAGGATGCAGATGGGTGGGATTTTTGATGCCATATGGTACACAAATCTTATTTTCTTCGGGAACACAATAAATGATATATTTCAAATTATAATATCAATATTGCTATTTGGATGTCGGTGCTCTCCATCGCACAATTAATATAATCCATGAACAAAACCTGCAATAATATTCATACAATAATATGTTTTTGGTTTGGTTTGTTTTTACACGAAGAGAAGGAGAAAAGCATCAATTCGGGGACGTTTTTCCTTCACTTTGTCCGGTGAGGGGTCCGAGAAAACATTGCGATGACTCTGACACAACCCATTGGAGCTTTCAGGTATTCGTTGGGCTGTGAGTTCAAGCTGCATGAACTCTGTTGTCGCTAACAATTGACTTCAAGACCCTTCAGTACGGAGAACACAGGCACACACGCAAACACACAAACACACGCGTGAGCCACTGACAACCACACTTTAAACAAATACGATAATGATCTGACTCCATTTTTTGTAATGCGGTTGGACGAAATAAAAGCATGCATTTTAAAATAAATTATTTATATGAAAAAATGTCTCAAACCTCAGACGATTCTATTGTGTGCGCCCACTTGACAATTTAAAGTGAGTAAACGTACCATTTTTTTTCACCACTTGGTGCCCAAAAATGCGCGTGAACGTACGAGCATAAATATATTTGCGACTTTTGGGCATATTGAAATAAATAACAACAAAAGCTCTCACAAAATCAGTTTGAATTTGCATATCACCAAACCTGCAATATTATTGAAAGGGAAACATGTTTGGTATTTTTGCTCAACTGTTTTCAAACTAATAATTGGAAGAATAATAGATATCCACCAACAAAATCTTAAATATGTGCATTAAACAAAAGTATTACATACAATTTCTGATGAAGAAAATCACGTTTAATTTAATAATTAAAAAATAGTCACCAAAATGATGCCGATTTATTACGTTTGGGTAAAATAATGTAAAACTATATCTCGATCAGGAAACAAGGTGTTTAAATGCTGCTTTAGTGCCAATATAAATGCAAAACTACTCCGGTTTATTTCATTAAGTACTATTTATATACTGTATTCTATTTTAGTTGTCACAATCCACCTACACCCCTTAAATTTTCATTTTGGTCGACAAGCAGCGAACCGAAAACCCACCCGTGAAAGAAAGAAAATACGTGTTACCAATTTGCGCCTTTTCAAAAGAACCGAAGGCAGTCCAAAGATGAAGCAGTAATTCACAACGAGGGCGACTCTTTTGCTATCGACTTTGACCCGCAAGCTCTTAATTAGAGCTCATCTTTCACTTTATTGACATCTGCACGCACACTCCCACTCACGGGCTAAATACGTCAGCTTTTGAGCATGATTTCCACTCCCAAGAGAGTCAAATCCATGATAGCTTTCACGATTCGGGGACACGAAATATCAGGCGCCGTGCGCATTTCCAACAACAAACAAAATAATTGTTGATGTTTGGGATTGCCCAGACCTACCTCACCTGTGCTCCTCCTCCTCTTCCTCTTCGCCGTCTTTCTCGACTGCACTGGGCGTTGCATCATGCAGGTTAAGACGACGGCGGGGTAGAAAAAAAATACGAGTCCCACAAACACCTCACCGTGAAAGTCACCAGAAGATGCACCCACGCAGTAGGGGAGAAGAAGAACCGAAGACTGGGAGAGTAGAGCAGAAAAGCGAAAAGGGGACAGGCGGCGAGGCTCGGATGGAAGAGAAAATTAAATTGCACTTGAGGGGGCAAATTGTATTAGGGAATAGTTATTGTCTCCTGACAGCTCCTGTCCATTTGGGTAATTAGTCGTCCAGATTGGTCCAACTGTCAGAAATAATATTTTCCCCATTTCCTGATTGAACCTGACCCTCGTGTACTGTACACCATTATACTGAGCATGTGTGTGTGTGTGTGTGTGTGTGTGTGTGTATGAGGCGTTAATAGGCTCATTGCACTGTAATAACTGGAAAGTTCAGCCAACTCGTCAACCACTCAAGGATTACTTATCACCTGTCCTGACAATCCCTTTGATTTTATGACTCCCAAAACACACACAGACACGGCTAATGACATCATTAGGAGTAGCATGATTGTTATCATTAGCGTGCACACTTACAAGTGTGTTTACTTAGAAGTTTGATTCACGGTATCATTGTGGTTAATTGGGATGAGGGCAAAAATGATGCAGAGGATTATGGTGGTCAACAGTAATTTTTAAATAATCAGCGATGTCTTGTATGTCCTTTTTTTGAAACAATAAAATTATTATTACTATTACTATTATGATGACTATTATTATTATTATTATTATTATTATTTCATCTAGATCTACTTCATACAACAAAGAGGGTGCAGAAAGTGCTTAATATTGAATGACTGTCTGTGTCTTTTGTGTTGTGTCATATTATTTGTTATTTTGTTTTTGTTGTTTTGACTTCAAGATGGCGCTATGAGAGTGGCTGCCTTGACAGCAGGTCTTGTATTTTGTTTTTCTAGTCCATCTTTTCCTTTCCTCTTACTTTCTTACTTTGCTGCTGTGAAATGTACATTTCTCCACTAGGAGACTAATAACGGCTAATCTAATCAAAAATTATTATTATTATTATTATTACTATTATAATTATAATTATTTTATATAAAACACATTTTTTTGGTTTTTATTTTGATTATATCAACCGTCATGCGTGTTTTTGGAATTTGGGAGTGAATCAGAATGTCCAGAGAAAACCCACACAGGCAATGGGGAGAACATGCAAACTCCATACAGGAGCTTGGAAGGAAAAATGAACAGTTAAAAATTAAACAATGTCAATGTTACCTTAAAAGCTTCAAGCTTCTGCAAGAGAGAAAAAAATGGCAGGGAAAGCCTACTAGAACACCCGAACTTGTCATGTTTCGGTTTGTGACCAACGGGTGGCACTTTAGGGCCCTGTCTGCAGCTGCACATGTGTTGGTCGGTTTAATCAGTGGCAGTTAAAAGGACTCCCGGCATGAACATTCAGTGTCGGGTCATTGTTTGTTTCACCCTGTCAGGTTTGTTTTACCGTCATGTTTTACTCATGGTTTTGTTTGTTACTTTGGACCTTTATGATTTGATAACTTTGTTGTTTTGGATTTTGTTCCTGCTGACTTTATTTCATTTACCATTTGACAAGTACACCATTGTGCTCCCTCCTGCCTGTTTTTTGGGCCACCACCACCTTGCAAATTGTGTCAAAACTTAATTGAGGTTGATTAGAGGCATTCTAAATTGGAGCTGGCTCTCATTTAACATGGGGTTGAATGGTAATTCTAAACAAAGTTATGTCAAGAGGGTGTGCACACTTCTAAAAACACATACAGTAATTTGTTTAACTCCCCATAGGGAAAAGACATTGATTTATATTTGTCTATTTTATTCAAATATAACATGTAATTTAATCAGGGGTGTGTTCACTTTTTACATTCACTGTACACAAATCATTAGGATGCAACTCAACTCAACTGTATTTATAGAGTATTTAAAAAGAACAACCATTATTGTAAAGGGTGTCAAACTCATTTTTTTTTTTTTGCCGCAGGCCACATTGTAGTTACGGTTTCCTCTCGGGGGCAGTTTTGAATTTGGGGATCCATTTGAATTTTTAATCCTCTCCATATATTGCATATAGAGTTCACAACAAGTTGACGAATGACTAGTTTTCAAATTTGAAGTAAAAAAAAAACAATGTCTGTTATTGTGGTTGACATGCGGTAATTTGAAATTTTGGTTTGAATTTTGGTGAAATTCATGGAATTTTACTATTTTGATTTGCTTTCGCGGGACGAATACAATGATGTGGCGGGCCAGATTTGGGCTTGGGCCTTGACTTTGACCCCTGTGCACTATTGTATGAATAGAGGTGTGCATGGAGCAAAAATAATTGATCCAATAAACAATCAAGCCATGAAGTATGAAGCACAAACCCAAAAAATGAAGTCCCAAGATGATTCAAAAGCCAAAAAACAAAACTGACTTCAGTTCACCAAGACAAGCTCCAAACTAACCTCCTCTCTAAGCCAGTGAACTTTCCCAGGTCCAAAGCGGGCACGTTGTGTTCCCGAACTGTAATGCACAAAGGCTTCAAAAGTGACACTTTTGCAGGTACTGTCCGCATGTGCCAGATCGTGGCAGTAAAACGAGCACCGGGCGACAGGTTGATGGTGTGACAGGAAGTGCGACGTGGCTGAAAAGCAAGTTTGGGCAAGGGCACTTGTGCGTGCAGTAAAAGCAGAGTGATGTGACCCCAGTTGACTCCCGCTTTTAAAAGGCGAAATATTGAAACCGAGGGAGGCCCGGATTTATATTTGGATGTGATATATATACACCAATACAATATATTAACCTCCTTTTCTTCATAATGTATTCAGCCAGCAGGCCCTCTTCCTCGTCGTCCTCCTCCACGCTGGCCACAGCGGGGAAGCTTTATAGCCGCATTAAAGTCAGAAAGAGAGATGACAGAGAAAAAAAATGCAGCAAGGTTCCCTGCTGCATCCTAATATCAATAGCGGCGGGGTAATAAACACGCAGGCAGGGCTCACGGCACTGAGGAGCTACTATAAAACCTTACATGTTCTAATTTATGGAAGACAACAACATGCCAGCAAGGTGACGTTTTTACCCTTCACGGAGTGCTCCGGGTGGGGGGGATATTTGCTTTGGTCAATAGAAAGAAAACTCTGGGCAACTTTTTAAAGGCTTTTTGTTCGCTCCTCTGTTATCCTGTCTCAAAAAAAAAGACAGAAAAGAACATAAAAGTTAGTTGGGCGATGATTTGTTATGTATACGTACCCTGTGATTCAAGTGGAATAAGTTAATCCTCCATCTAAGTCGAGTTGAGTGATGGAAAAAAAGAGAGTACATTGTTTTTCCTGCCCAATTATGATTGCATTTTTTTCCTCACAAATTCCAGCCTTTGCTCTTTTACTACATATCAATGTCAATTTGATTCTCACTTTTGCTGTTCATTTCATTTCATGGAAATTAGCGCAGGCCTGACCGGCACAGCATCATCGTCATTAGGAATCATTAGTCTCAAGTGTGCAGCTGGTGGCAAACACAGGTAACATTTAAACAGATTAAAAGATCACTTGCGTCAGACAAAAGTGCTTAAGGACAACTTGATGACTTGGTGACACAATGTGATCAAGCTCTGTGAACGACCTTTGGCATTGGACTCTACATCCAATCACTTTTATACCAGTTGTACGTATGAATAGAAACCTTGTGAATTACATAAGAAATCCACCCATAAGAACAGACTTGCACATCTTTCAGTCACCGTGTCTTGTCCAACGGTTCTCAACTTTTGTTAAAGTAATTGTGTGGTGGTCGGGCACATTTAACTCATTCACCGCCAAATGTGCAAAAATGTGCTCCCAGCGGTGCCAGTGTTTTTGTCATTGTCACTTGAATTCCAGAACCCACAGAATATTGAATTTTAGGACTACATAAACATTCAATACAGCGTTAGAAACCTTAACTCTCTTCATTCATCAGAAAAATAGTTAATTCCTAAATTATGAGTCTGGAGTTATATGAGCTTCAAATTAGGGTGCCTGTCCAAAATACAATGCAATACATACATATTGGTTTAGTGCTTTAACAACAGCTGAAGCTGGAACAAAGCGTTAAGATGGAAAAAATGCTGCCCACTTTGGAAAAGAAAAAAAAAACATTGAAAGACGCCATGGCTTTATCGGCACCCAAGCATGAAAAAACAAAACCCAAACAAATTTGGGAATGGCGCTCTACGTCATGTTTTGGATTGGATTGGATTGGATATGCCTTTATTAGTCTCACAGTGGAGAAATTTACATTTCACAGCAGCAAAGTGATGAAAGGAATGAAAGTAGAAAAACGAAATACATGAGCTGCTGGAAAGGCAGCCACTCTCGCGGTTTTTAATTGTTTTAATTTCTTGAATAAATTTGTGAATAGCAGTGAATGAGTTAAAGGACAACCAACGTCTCCGGACAAGTTGTGTCTATAATTTGTAAAATGGCTTCAAATGACTTCAATTGAGCGTATTTTACAAAGATTCCACAGCATATAGCTATATTTTACATTTTAAGACTTGCGCTGAATATTCAGGAAGTCTTGTTTTTGAGTTGGTGACGAGTCCGTACGTGACGTCACTAAAGGACCGCCCCCTGACCGAAAAAAGACACATTGTAGCAGTCCTTCCATCACATTAATGTATTTTGCTGTACTGTTTGGTTTGAAAACCTTGTGTTGCACCCAAAAGCCGCCAGAAGAGGCAGTCCAAGCTCCATATAAGGAATTTATCAGCCTGTGGAAGCGGAGGTGGCCACTGGAGGTCGCCATTTTGTGCCTCTTTTTTTGGGTGAGAGATTTTCCCCCAATGTTGCCTCAAAATGGCAAAAATAAATTAATAACTGGATGTGTAACAAGAAAGCATATTCTCTGAATCTGAAGCCATTGTTTTGATTCACTAGCGATGCAAAACGTCTTGGCGTGACGTCACGAACTGAGGGCGGGACTTTCTGAAAATGCCCAATTCGCAGCTCAATTTTTTGCAGATTTTGGACACTAAGTCATTTTTATTGCTGTTTTGCATTTGACTAAAATATCATACTGCGTCTTTTGGGTATTTTAGATGCTATAAAACGTTTTTTTGGTGTCAGTTAAAAAACAAAAAAGTGACATCGGTTGTCCTTTAAGTGGAGGACTTTAAAAAATGCAAACTTTCACATGCTCTCAAAATAGATTTGCAGGTTTAAAGCGGATGAGACACCACCAGCGCTTTTCCATTATAGTTCATGGGAGTTGAGCGAGCCTCAATTTACCCTGCTTCCTGTTTTACAATCCATTTCCTCCTTGATTTTTCTTCTATGTTTATATGGATTCAAATTTGGATTTGGGGCGGTCTTTGAGTCCAGCGTTATCCAGCCAATGGCTATGTATTCTTAATTATCAGCCCCTTGTTTAGTTTGTCAACGGTACAGTACACGCCATGCAGGGGCTTGTTTTCCCATGACAGTCCATCTGGCTCGTTCTCCGTCATCCTGACCATCGTCTTGATGCATCCTCATGGAAAACCTCATGTGTCTTAGAGGGTTTAATTCAGAGCGGTCGGTTTAGTGAGAGCAGTAAAAGGCAGGCGGTGCTTCAAAGTGCCGCTCTTCATCAGCCCGCCTCACATTCGGCTATTTCAACAACCGGAGCAATCACGCTTCTCACGGCCAACAAGTGAATGAGGAGATGACAGTGTTTGTTTTCACCGCGGGCATAAAGAGAGTTGAATCCAATGTTCCAGGAAACACAAAAGCTCAAGATCACAAGCGTCCCCTCAGATGAGTCTGTCATAATCCCGACAACATCGGAGCGCCATCCATTTATCCCTGGCGCACTCTTTCATCCAGCTCGACCCTCTTCCCCCACACCAAAGGGGTCCCGTCGGAGTCCACCTCCAAGTGTGTGCGAGGGGAAGAAGGGCCGTGAAAGCCGATTGCGTTTTAATAAAGTTTATTATCTCCTGGGAGCTAATCCTCAAGGGTAATCTCTCCCCCTAAAGGAAAGCAGGATTACTCACTTGCTTTAATCCCAATGAAATTGTTAGGATTTAGCCTGTGCTGCGCAGCAGATGGCAACAGGCTTTTTCCTTCAACCTTGTGATGATTTACCCCCCGGACCCCCTCGCTCCTCACCTCCCACCCACTCTGCATTTGAACATGTAACACTCAGCTAGCTGCCTTTTGTACAAAGCAATAACAACAACTATTCTGGTCGCACCTTTTAATGCCACGGAAAATACAGATGTTTCATTTATCCACATATTCTAAATGAGCAGCTCAGAAAAAAAACAAAAACAAACAAATGTCACACAATCCACACGTACGTTTGTAATGACAGCATTATGTGGACTTCACAGTTTCTGTTTTGATGACTCAGCAATGATGTCATTGTTGCAACGGCGGAGCTGCATGACAAGTGGCTAATGGTGCCAACTGTAATTAAAGTGTAACAGCATGAGATTGCATTGAATAAGGGAATGAAAAAGGTGTATTCATTTCTAATTCAAAAGAAGTGGTGAGAATTTAAAATATACACGTTGGGCACTTGATTGGGTAAGGTGAATTGAGGAGTTTCATTTGTGGCATATGACAGGAAGGGGGGGCGGGGCTTGGCCTCCGTACACCGTGTTGGATAGTTTGGGGGACATTTTTGCCTTGGTGGTGATTTTTGTAAAATGTGCTTTGGCTCAAGAAAGGTGGAGAAACAGTGGTGGACCGAATGTTATCGCCTATAACGTACAAAATGTAACTCATAGTGGATGTCCTTTGCCAAAAAAATCAGAAGTAAAATGCTCATAAAACTAAATAAAAAAAACTCTGTGGAATCACAGTAGAGAAGTTTGAGTCGTTCCGTTGATTGAGATGTGTTGAAATGTCCTACATGGCATCAAAAAAAAGGTTCTCCTTCATTCACAGCAGACTCATTGATGAAAATAAACATTCATATAATGTTTGCACAAAGTTCCTACGGTAGGTCAAATGTTGAAATGTGGAAGTCATCAGAAGTGACGAAGCACAGAAAGAGTCCATCAAGGAAAAGGTGGATGCGGTCGCCACACCAGAGGTCATATTGGAAGGGCCCGGCCGGCCCCCACTTTAGATCAGGGTATTGATGCTTTGGTCCTCCGTAGCCGTAGGCGGGTTTTGAAGAAGACATACATGGTAAGGAGACACATGGAAGACAGGAAGTAGAGGATGACGCACAGGCTGACGTCCACTTTGGAGAAGCCAATGCTCAGCATGGACATCAAGCGGCCTCCCCTGGCCGGCCCGCCGCCTTCGCCCAAGCGCCGAGCCGCCAGTTCTCGCTTAAGCACAAGCGTCCCCTCGTCGGAACCGAAGCGTGAATCTAGGGCCTCCATGCCCAGTCCGAACACGGGGCCGGAGTCTCGTTTCTCCAGATTCCTCTGCAAGGTGCGTTGTTTGACTCGGCTGGACGTGGCCAGCTGCACGGCTTGGGCTTTGTAGTTCTGGTTGGCGAGCAAGTCCAGGTCCACGATGTCCTCCTGCACATCTCGCACTTTCATTCCCACGATACTCGCTTTTCTGACATTGTTGTTGACCCGGGCCCACTTTGATTTGCGCTCCGGCCCATGATTTCGGTTCAAGGGTCTTACCTTCCACTTGAGCCGCTTGGCCCGCTTGTTCTTCTTTTTCCGCCACCACTTGCTCTTCCTCCTCTTCCTCCTCTTCTTCTTCTCCTTCTTCTATCACAGCTTGCGTTGGAGGAGGAAAATTGGGACGTCTCAGGGCTTCTCTTTCGACACGCTTCTGAGCTTGCAGGTTGACAAGCTTTGCCTTCTGCTTGGCCAGAATCTCACTTTCGTCTTCCAGGTAGTCTGATGGGGAAAAATAAAAAAACATACCATTGTCAGTTTGAGTTAAAATCCCAAATATTATTTATTCACTAATTCACTGCCACTCACAAATTTCCTCGGGAATTGAAAGCATGACATACAAGGCCATTCCCAAATTTTTTTGCATTTTGGTTTTCCATGCTTGGGTGTCAATAAAGCGCCGGCCATGGCCTCTGACAAGGTTTTTTATTTTCCACATGGGGGTAGCATTTCCCTTTTTTTCCATGTTAGCGCTTTGTTCCAGCTTCAGCTGTTGTTCAAGCGCTGTATAAACCAATATGTATGGATTGCATTGTATATTGGACAGCCACCCTCATTTCAAGCTCATATAACTCCAGACCCATATCATTTAGGAATTAACTCATTTTTTAAATGAAAGACGAGATTCGAAATTGTCTTACGCCGCATTGAATGTATATGTAGCCCGAAAATTCAATATTCCGTGGGTCCTGGAATTCGAGTGACAATGACAAAAACCCTGGCACTGCACCGGAATGGACACATTTTTGCACATCTGGCAGTGAATGAGTTTGAGGGTTCTTAGTTCGAAGTTTTGTTGAGTCTTTAGCTATGCTTCTATCTTGTGCCGATGACTGTTCTAAGCATCATATTTCATCTTCTACAATTGAAAAAAACATTTATCGCGTCAAAACAAGATCATATGGAAGATGCCGCCTACCCGTGAGGATATGTTCAGCAGAGTAGTAGTCCTCAAGGAAGGACAGAACCTGCTTGGTGTGCCACTTGTGCTCCCCATGCTCCTTCAAACCGTGACAGTCTGCACAAATGTCCGGTGGAGGCCACTGCATCTTTGGGAAGTTGGGGTCGTCGCTCAAGGCACCTGAAATGCAAAGAAAAAGAGTATTTGTTTAAAAAAAGTGTTATATGTACCAAAGTTGCAAGATTATTATGAAGAAAACATCCAAGGTCATCACGTCAAGTTGTTGCACGCTGTTGTGTTTTGGACACATTTGATTTGAGAAAACGAGTGCTTCGCCGACTGGATGCAATCTGTGTTGGAGCCATTTCATCTTGTCACTCGCCTCCATAAATCTTTGGACCGATATGCATATGTGCACGGAGGTCTTTTAAGAGTGTGTATGTAAATCACCTGTCTGTGTTTGTGTGCATGTAATGTACGGATTGATATTGTTGTGTGTGTGTGTGTGTGTGTGTGTGTGTGTGTGTGTGTGTGTGTGTGTGTGTGTGTGTGTGTGTACTAACAATGATCAATGGGCTTCTAGGATGTCCCAGTGGGAGGGGTGGTGAGATAATAGATGTGACCAAAGTGGACAGCTTCCCCACTCCCATACACGCGAACACACACGCACGCACACACGCAAACATTGTCATGAAGCAGAAGCCCTCACTGGTGCAGACCACCTGTCTGGTTCTTTCGCAGCCCTTTTCAAAGCGAAGTCCAATTTTCAAATTGAACATGAGAGGAACCAAAGCATCGGAATGGACATGTACATCTGAGATTATATATATATACAGTAAAGTCTCGTTATATCGATATTCAAGGGAGTCCGAAAAAATATCGATATAACCGGGACTATCGATATATCCGATCCTGCGCCGAACTGCATTAAACAAAAGCCGCCAAAAGAGGGCAGCCAAGCGCCATATAAGAAACGGAGCTGGCCATTAGCTCCCTTTTTTTTTGGGTGAGAGATGTTCCCCCAATGTTGCCTCAAAATGGCACATATAATTCTTTAATGATTGTAAACATGTATGCTTTAATCTTCAGAACTACAGTGTATTTGAAACATATTCATAACTGGATGTGTAACAAGAAAGCATATTATCCGAATCTGAAGCCATTGTTTGGATTCACAAGCAATGCAATACGTCTTGGCGTGAAGTCATTTTTATTTGCATTTGAATAAAAAGTGACATCGGCTGTCCTTTAATACACAGTATGGAATGTTAATAATTTTCAAAATCATCGCGCTTCAGCAGACAAAACCAGAAACATTGTTGCAAAAAACCATTGCATTCATATACAGTACAGTGGGCATGTACATAACACAACAGGGAAACTGCAACGCTTACATCTTACTGTATTATGTATACAATTTAAAAAAGTCATCAATCTTCTTCTGCTTCCCATTTTTACCTTTTAACACAAACACTTCAATCTCGTCTGCTACACACGAGCTCGCGTCTGAAAATGAAAATGGCTCTGCTACACGGGTGCTGGACACGTAACCAAGTCACCGGACCAAGTCGACCAATGGCGCGACTGATGGCGTGACACGTAACCAAGACACGTGACCAAGTTGACCAATGGCGCGACCGATGGCGTGTCACGTGACAAAGTCACACGGCCAAGTCGAGCAATAGCGCGACCGATGGCGGCTCATGTGACCAAGTCGACCAATGGCGCGACCGATGGCGGCTCACGTAACAAGACACGTGACCAAGTTGACCAATGGCGCCACGGATATATCGATATAAACAACAAAAATGGCCGGCGGGGGATGAAAAGGAGCACCGTAATAACCGGATTATCATAATAACCGGGTATCGTACTAAAAGGTACTAATTATACATAAAAAGACTAGAAATGTGCAAGGGAAATGAAAATAGTATCGTAATAAGCGGTACTATCGATATAACCGATATCGATATATCGATAGTCCCGGTTATATCGATACTATTTCTATGCACGCACGGAGAAAATTACATGCAAACAGGGTCGGATATATCGATAGTCCCGGTTATATCGATATTTTTTCGGACTCCCTTGAATATCGATATAACGAGACTTTACTGTATATATATATACACACACACACCATTAGAAAAGACAGACACAATATTAAAGTAACAACTACTAGACTATCGTTCAGCAACATGAGTATCACGACACACTAAGTCTCAAGTGTTTACATTTTTAATCATAGGGCTAAACTAATACCAACTAGCACTGAAGGTAGAGAAAAGGAGTCAAAACATATCAGGAGAGCACTCACTAAATGTGGGTACCCTCAGTGGTCATTCAACAAATGTCAGAAAGAAAGAATAGCGAACGAAACCAATAATTCTCAAGATTCTAAAAGGAGAGGAGTAACAGTACCGTACATTGCAGGAGTTTCTGAAAAATTACAAAGAGTCCTTTGGCAACATAAAATTCCTACTTATTTCAAACCGATAAACACGTTAAGGCAAAAATTAGTGCATCCAAAAGATAGGCTACCAAATGAAAAACAAAGTAATGTAGTTTATTCCATACATTGTAAGAATGAAAATTGTAAAGAGCAGTACATTGGGGAGACTCAACAAATTCTCAAAAAAAGACTTTATCAACATCGCAGGGATAATACTAGTGGGCCTCAATCGGCAGTACATTTGCACCTAAAAGCTAACAACCACTCATTTGACGACAATGAGGTTAAAATCTTAGCGAAAGAACATAGATGGTTTGAAAGGGGGGTGAAAGAGGCGATTCTTATAAAACAACAAAATCCTTCATTAAACCGGTCTGGTGGTGTGAGGTTCAATTTGGATCGTTCATACAATAGCCTGCTCAGGCAAAACAGGTTAGGCAACTTTCGCAATGCTGATGAGGGTCGTTATGCTGATGAGGTGATACCGGGGGGAGTGGGTGTAATAGGCCAATCGTTAGTCAGGAATGTAGGAACAATCAGTGGGGCCACAGGGGGGGGGGGGGTCCCGCGCCCCCCCAACCTGAGAGTAGGGACCTATCATAGCTGTGTCCGGCGCCACCAGGTCTGGACATTAGGGATATATAAATGGGGCCGATACGACCAGTCAGACTTTAGTTCGCTGACGAAGCCTCTTGGATAGGAGGCGAAACGTCCGAAACCTTCACTTTTGTACAGATGACGGCTGAAGAAACCTTCTCATCGATTTACATTTTTAAGTACTGTAAAGGCAAGAAATTCACAGCCACAGTTGACAACAATGCAAGCAGTGAATGTCAACTGGGACCGACAGTTGAACTACTGAAGTCCCGACTACCCTGACAAATAAACTTGAATTAATCCATAAAATTGATTGTTCACTCAACCAAGACAGGAACAAAACAGAAAGAAACAGAAAATATCTGGCATGTGAACACGTGTACCCAAAAACTTGGACACACACACACACACACACACACACACACACACACACACACACACACACACACACACACACACACACACACACACACACACACACACACACACACACACACGCGCGCGCGCGCGCGCACACACACACACACACACACACACACACACACATGCACAAATAAATAAATCATTGTCACTGATAAAACTATTGTGCGCGCATGTACGCGGCAGCTCTGCCACTTTACAGCACTGTCAATTTACACCCTCATCTCCAATTTTCCCTCCCTTTTCCGATGCTGCTCAGCAAGAATCTCAATGATATGCACATGTGTATGGACTCTCTCCATACGCTGCTTTTCATAAAGGATACATTTATTTGTCCCTGTCTTGGATGTCACGCTGCCTGTGAGCCCGTACGCGGCTAGTGGGGGCTTTTACACATTTCAGCAGGTAGATGGAACGTGCATGCACACATCCCCTCATTCTAATCAGACTGTCGGGTTTGAGGCCAGGGTGACTTTAGCCATCGAAGCCATATTGAAATTGCCACCATCGCCCATTGCTGGGATTTCATCACCGTTAGCGCATACATATTCATCGAGGATAAATACGTATTGCTCAAGACAAACTAGCTTCATCAGCAACTACTCCGCGAAGTGAGGATTACCTACCATGCAGCGTCATGCAGCTATACAGCTGATGTTAACGAAGGGATGGTTTACACTAGGTTCTCCTCCAGCTGTTAAGTGTCATTAAGTTCACAAACTAAACATACACACACAACTTGGTAGAAAAGTGCATGATGAGCATGGTTCAATTCTCAATACCCGTGTGTCGTTTTTGCATGATTACCCTGCGACACAAATAACATGACCATGATGAGTATCCTGATTTTTTTCCCCCACCTATTTGCAGTGGCGATCTGTGCATGTCAACCCCAGGCCTTCAGTCGTGCTATGTCTGAATCAATCGACAGATGGGAGTGTGGTGTGATTTACTACACGTCCAGTAGAGGGTGCCGTTAGCCAGGAAATATCTTGTGACTTGAAGAAAAGACAGTCATTAAACTGTTCCAGTTTTTACTATGAACGTCTGCATTTATGATAACCTCGTAAAATTGCAATATTATTTTCTAGCTCCGAAGCTGTCAAACCTTTCTTAACGATCTTGAAAAGTGCGTCTGGACAATGCCTTTAACAGTAAATCTGCAACCAAATGAATTTCTTCTCCTTTCGCCATTATGGGTTGACAAAACTGCTATTAAATCAACACATCAAATTATTTTCTGATACAGCTCGCTACAGATACAATGTGCTAGCTCTGGCCAGTATGCGCCTATCACTAGCGGCTAGTGATACTATGATTGGCTAGTGCAGGCCTGGCCAACCCGCGGCTCCTGAGCCGCATGCGGCTCTTTGGCTGATTTCATGCGGCTCCAAAGGGGCATCCACATGACAAGCGTAAAAAATGTTTGGCGCTGGCGCTGCCATTCATCCCCTATGTACCGTAATATCACGACCATTGCACACGCTGCGCATTTTGGAGAAAATTTACGACTTTTAAGTGCACCTTATAGTCGTGAAAATACGGTATCAAGCTGACCATGTGACGTCAACACGCATGAACGTGGGATGAAAAAGCAATCATTTATGTCGTAAACCAGGCGTGGCCAACCAGTCAGAATTGACACAAATTATTTACGACGTAAACAATCACGTCACGTCGCTCTCAAAATGGCAGGGAAAAAATGCAGAGCTAAACGAAAATATGAAGACGAACACAGGACGTGTTTTACAGAGTGGGAGACTTTATATTTTTTTGTTGAGCGTAAAGGCAAGCCATTCTGCCTTATCTGTCAGGCGTCATTAGAGCATTTCAAAGCACAAGCCATACAACGAAGGGGAGTTTATTAAGAAATGCCTCAGTGACGCTGTTGAAATCTTGTCTCCTGAAAACGACAAACTAAAACGAATGGTAGCAGATGTCTAACTGTCCCGCCATACTGTTGAACGCAGAATATCAGACATTAGCACGGCTATTGAATCACAGCTGCACTCAGACCTTCAAGCTTGTGAGTATTTTAGTGTCGCATTGGATGAAAGTTGGGACATACAAGACAGTTGGCAATATTTGCGCGGTGAAAAAGGATTGTGTGATCAAAGAAGAACTCCTTGCTATTGTGCCATTAAAAGACCACCCATGGCATAGATGTGAAAGAAACAATGATGGCTTCACAGAGTAAGCTGAGTTGGAGATGGTCGATCTTTGTGAGACCAACTGAAACCTGCTGTAAGGGAAGGGACCATTGGTTTCTGGTGCCAATGGAAAAATACCCCAATGTCAAACCGGCTGCGCTTAAAATACTGTCAACATACGTCTGCGAGTCTGTGTTTTCTACCCTGAAACATGTGAAATCAAAGCATCGATCCGTTCTGCCTGACACTCATGTAAAAGAATTGCTTCGAGTGGCAACAACAGAATGCAAGACAGATTTAATGAGGATGGTTCAAGACAAGGAATGCCAGAAGTCCCACTAAGCAACATGCACGCTATTGTAAACTATTATATTTTTATTTGTGGACTTGGTTGAACTGAGTTTGTGTGTAAAGACAGTGTTCTTTGTTGGAAATGTTCCTCAGGTTTTAGTACTCTATGAGTCAATTTCGGATATATAATTTGTATTTAAAATTTGATATTTATAATAAATCTAGCTGAGCAGAGGTCTGCGTGTGTGAGGGATGGGGCGATGGGGTGTTCATGTGTGCTCATGTTTATGATGTGGCTCTTTGCAGTAACATAGTAAAAAATGTGGCTCTTAGTCTCTAACTGGTTGGCCACCCCTGGGCTAGTGACTAGTCAATCATGTGAGTAGCCAATCATAATTTGCAAAAACTCTGACTTTGCCAACGTATTCAAGCAGGCCGTGTGTGGCCAACTCAAACTCTGATTGATTAACGCAACTGCTTCATCGCCATTGATTTTTTATGAACTGATTGTGAAGGCATCCACGTAGAATTCTGACCCTAGTAACAAATGATGGCTGAAATGTGATTGGTTAAATACTTAAATGCTGGAAGCAGCATAACAGGGGAAAAGCAATGAAAGGAAGCTGAAAGACAATTTGGAATTATTTAATACAAATTAATGGACAAAATATAATTCACATCAGTCTGTGATTCAAATATTTGAAGGCCAGCAGAGAAGGCCTTGCAGGGCCTGAAGGCCCACCACTGCCGATTTGTCTCAAAACAGATGTACTTGACATTGACATTTTGCCTTGGGGAAAAAGCAGGTGCTACATAGTACTACTTGTGGGCTCGGGTGCAAAGCGTGTCGACCCAATACCAAATGACAAATGTTCCATCTAAGCTGCACGTGTGGAGCATTGGCGCACCGCTCTCGCCCCCTTCGGTGTAGCAACGTTGTTAACGCAGGCTCATAACTTAAAAATTATCACGTGTCCTCCACAGTGTTTCAATGTTGTTTTACATTTTTTTGTCATTTATTGTCCTGCATAGGATAAAAAACATGTCATTAATTTTCATTCTTAAATATTATTCCAATAATATCACGCAGTGAATTTGTACACCACCGTTGCCAACACAAATACGGTGGTACTTTGACTTTCTAGTGCAGTGTGTCGAAATGTGTCTCCCTCTCAGTCTCTTGACAAGCAGCAACAGGACTGAGCTGCCGCCACTGTTAATGTGGCCCGTGCGAGGCGGCTTCAGAAGGCCCTTGGGCCTCTTTGTTGCCAGCTAAATTAATTGTTCAGCCGCTTTACAAATAGCTGCTCTTTCATGCATGGCTACTCCTGAAAGGCAGAGCGCGGCGGCCAGCTGAACAGCTTCACTCTGGGGTATAAACAAAGAATAATAGAAAAAGCAGAGGAGGGGCTGCGTGAGGGAGAGAGAGCGGAACAGCGTTCAGTAAAGAGTACAAACGCTTGCATCCTTACTCCCTCCCTTCGCTTTTGACTTCTCACATGGAACCCCAGTGGAAACAAGTAACCCTTTACGACGGCAACACCCCCGAGCACACGCCACAACCTGTGTGTGCGCGTGCGTCTGCTGGGGTGGACTGGAGGATGGGAGGCTTGGTGCTTGTCATGTTGTTTGCCACCTGCTGTCTCACAGTGCCTTGGGAATTGGTGTGAGTGAGAGAGAGACAGAGAGAGACAGAGAGAGCGACAGAGAGAGCGAGAGAGAGAGAGAGACAGAGACAGAGAGAGAAAGAGATACACGGAAGGGAGGCCTAGGGAAGCCACCCTGTCAGGTTGCTGTGCTATCACTTGTCAAGTGGAGGTTATGAGTCTGAGGGGACTTGCACCACAGAGATATGGACAAGGGACACGGCATGGGAGAGAAGACTGATTGAGGCAGTGTGCAGAGGTCTGAGAGGGGAGTGGGAGTGGGGAGGGTTTCTGAATAGTGTTGAAGTGTCTAGGGAGTAGACACACGCAGAAGCGGGTGTCCCACTAGCCCCTGCTGTTCTGGACACAAGCTGTCCCAGTGATAGAAGAGGGGGGCGGTCCGCACAAACAAAGGACAGTGATTTAACAAAGTGGGGTGTTAATGATAGCGCAGGGCCTAATAACAAAGATGAGAGAGGGGGGTTTTGCTCTTTTAAGAGTAATATACTTTTGTAATACAGTTAAATAAGAGTGCAAAGTGATTTTTCCCTTTTGCATTCAGTGCTCCAGACTATTAACACAAATAGGCGTTTCTTTTTAACTAAATTGAAGTCCATACCAAAGCAACAGGTGAGTATGAAACATTATTTTAGAAAGTTTTTCTGCCTGAAGAAAAGAAGAGAAACTACAAATATTGAACTGAGGTAGCATCTGCATATGATTATGAAAATAAGTGAGTAATTCCCTGTACGACATCAGAAAGGCGATGGCAAACATAAATAAGTGACTTGAATCTCATATTATGTATAATTATGTTGGAAAAAAAAAATCACAGTTATGTTGTGGGCAATTTTTACCCATATGTAAAAATCCACACAAAACAGTCAAATAATAGGTGACATCAGCAACAACTACTTCTGAGATGTTGTAAAAATACTTGAAAAGAGAAAACACATGCACTATCCCATTGGTATTTGAGAACTGTTTTAAAGAAAGGAAAAGGAAAGGATATCCAGCGCTTTCGTCAACACAAAAATGGAAACGGGTAAAATGGACCCCTTAACATAAGATGAGGTTCAAAAGGCTTTCCACAAATACATTTGAGTGGTGTAAAATGCAGTTGTCGAAAAATGGTCAAAACCCAAATGAAGTTAGTGAAAAAAAAAAGATCGACTGGATGATTCTAATCCTTCAATGGTCTGCTACAGCAACAAGTGAACTTCATCAAATTCCAAGAAAACGAGGAGCTTATGGGCGCAAGACAACAGCGGGTAGAGGCAAACTAAAGGAGAGACAAATGAGAAAAGTGGCAAGCGATAGTGATTAGGCGGAAGGATGATGAGCTGGAAATTCTGGAGGGTGGTCAGGAGAAAATGGGTGACACATATGCCAATGATAGGTGGGGTTAGGGTACAGAAACTTGGAACTACCAATATTTTGAGCAGCAAATACAGTCAAAGATGAATGTGAGTATGTTTGAACGTATTTTTGTTTTATACTCCACATTGGCAGTGCTGCGCTTCCATAGTGGGGGAGCTGTAAGACATAGTGACAGCTGGTGTCTGATCTGAGGATCCGTCCTTCCACCACCCAGCACCGTCTCTAGTCGTATTAACACGACCCGCTGACCATGTGATGAGGCTAGAGCCTAAATCTTCCACACAACCTCGCTCAGATAACTGAAGGTCAGCGGAGGGAGTAATATGACTAAGTCCAAAGACAGCCCTGCAACATGTTTGGCTATGTTTCATAAAATAATAGAATTGGTTTGTTGGGACTATATGGTTGACAAATTAGAGATATTCTGCTTCAGAACTACCAAAAGTGCGCTCTTACCTGCTATTCTATTGTTGACCTGATTGTGTCGGGCCCAAAGCCAAAGGATGGAGTCAGTAAAGGTCTTCACCTCCGACAGGCTCTCTCTGGCCATGTTCTCAAAGTGTTCGGCGCATGGCCGGCAGCCAAAGAAATTGCTGATGTAGCCCGTCATCGCACTCAGCACCTCTGTGGGATCTGGAAGGAATTCATGAATTAATATTGCACAAATATTCCACGTGCAGTTTAGTTTGGGGTAAAATAGAATGAAACATTTACTTTTTTTTTAAACTGTAAAAAAACAAAGTGGGTTTCAAGCACTGTGTGAAAATTTTTAATGTGCTTTTGCAATGAAGCAATGCTAATGCATATTAACCTCTGTATTTTTTTCTTATTGGTTACACCACTGAAACATCCACCCATTTTTGTTCTCATTAGTTGTCTGTTCCCACGTCACAAATGCAAAATCTGTTCGCAATTGCCTCATCAGAGTAAGTCCTGAAAATATAGTCATTAAATCAGAGTGAGGGAAAGCTATAAATAAGAGTGCCAATATTATAAATACTTACACAAAATTATTTTTGACCAATGAGGCTTCTCATCCTGGCTGACATGACAACATACTGATTCATTTCTAGTGTTTAGTGTAATTGTAACTTTCTATCCCGACAACGGGTGGCCAACTCAAGGAGCGTGGGACAGATCCGACAGATCGCATCATTTTTTTTGTGGCCTGCGAAAGCAAATTAAGTGCAAATTAAGTGCATCCAAAAAAATCCAAATAATAAATTAGCTTCACTTTTAAAAATGCTGTAATATATCAAGTATTTTTTGAACCACCCCTTTCAATATTAATATATTGGATTTTTTTTCTGGTGTTATTTCAAAATGAGTTAATCATTCCATTGGTGATTTTGTGTAAAATGAGGTGATCATTTCTACATTTTTAAGAGTTCACAGAGATTACAGGCAAAATGGGTTTGACGCCGCTGTGCTCAAGACACAAATTAAAATGCTAATTTGGTGCCAAATGCACTTTGAGGCATCAAATATAATGATGATGTCATCCTAATTAGTCACAAATGACAATGTCGGCATAATCTAGGCAGCCCTCCGCAGATATCGCAGATCCCTAATTCATGGTATCCGGATTAATATGGTATTTTCACGTTTATTTGAATTTGTCATTGTCTGCCCCCACTTGCACCTCATGTTATTCTAGAACCAAATAAGGTAGAAACTTATTTGTTCTGATATGTTTCTGATGAAAGAAGAGAGTCTAAGGTTTCTAATGCTGTATTGAATGTTTGCGTAGTCCTAAAACTCAATATTCTGTGGGTCCTGCAATTTCAGTGAAAATGACAAAAACCCTGGCACAGGAGTGGACACATTTTTGCACATGTCTGGCAGTGAATGGGAGCCTCAGAGCGCTACCTTGGAGGCAACAATCACACAGTGAATTGCAAATTTGTGCCGCGGCTTCCTGGATTCCCACGCTTTGTGGGCCAGGAGTCACAGAGAGCTGGGTTAACCCCATATTGAGATGAATAATCTATATCCAATCTGGAGATTAAAGTAAATTAACCCTCTGTGTGAATGGTAGGCAGGTTGTTGTCTCAGAATCTCGACAGTCCACAAACATATTTTTCCGGTAGTAGTTTGCTTTTGTTCTTGGCTTAGCCGCCTCGTCGGGTTATAAACCGCGCAGCCGCTCGCTCAAACAGTATGCCGGGATAATGGGAAGGAGACAATGGGAAGACTGTGCCGAATTCACACCTGTAATACGACATTCAGTGTGTGAGTTCATGCATGAGGTTTATGTCGTATTCAGGGGTTCTGCAACACGCGCCCGTATCTGTCATGTGAGATAGATGGTGGCCAGTGGGGTACCAGATGGACACCCCCTTTCCGCCGGTCCATCTGCAGGTCACATGACTGACTGTCCATAAAACCCAGGATTAACCCCTGTGTGGGGGTGGGGGGCATGTGTGTGTGTGTGTCAGATGAAGTGGGAGATTAACATGCTAAAAGTGGAGATACCAGTCATCAGTCTTGTTTTATTAACCACTCATATTCCACTAATCTAACATCTATTTTCACACAATTAGGTTTGACAAACCAGTGACTAAAAATTGGGGAATACATAATAACCTAGTTCACACAGTTTAGTTTTGAGTAGGTGTGTGTATTCTGTGTTAACTGCCGGATGGATTTGTGTGAGCTTGTGTGTTAAGTTAAAATCAGGTCACTGAAATTTGTGGACAATTTGTGGACAAAGTCCTCAGTCCCGCAGACATTACCCAAAGCCCCCCACCCCTCCCCGTGAACTCTACATGGCCCGAAGTAAAACAAATACACGTGAGTTGCATGCACCTGAGTCACCATCTTTCTTGGCTTTCACTGTAAGAATGTGGAAGAGAGTCCACACACCACAAGGATAACGTCGGAGGTGGGGTTGTGACCCTTGACAAGCCACCCACCGCACCCCTTCGGGCAAGGCGGCATCTGGACCCTGAGAGAGAGAAAAACGTACGACTGAGAGACGAGAAAGTAGATTTTCAAAAAAGACGCCAGTTTTGTGGCTCTCTTCCCACAGCTTCAAACCTGTTCAACTTAATGAAAGCTGCTGCGTGTACTTTTCTTGATCAATGAGAAGTCAATCTCAGGTTAATGGCTCGGCCCTGCACTAATGAACACGGGCAGTCGGGATATCTAACCAACCGAATCCCACAACATATTCCCCCTGACACAAAGTCGTTTCTCTCGCCGCCCACTATTGCCATCGCTTCCCTGACTGACAGGGTTACTCACATGTCAATAGTAAAGATTTTGGGTGAGCGTGAAGTCCATTTCCTCGGAAGTGAAGTCAATTCATACCTTCTCATCGATTCATTGATCCATTGATCGGGACAGCTAAAAGCTAATGATTTGAGTAAGTGACTCTTTCAATTTGCAAGGGTGGCTACACATTGAATGCATGCACACCTCATTCCAAACAATAGAATCTTGATTACAAAAAGCTCTGTTTTGACAGATGTGATTGGGAAACAAAAATGCTGATAGAGGAATTTATTTCCACTATCCACTGAAAGAAAGTTTGCAATTTGATCAAGAGCCAGCGGCTATGAAAAAAATGCTTAGTGTGTGTGTGTGTGTGTGTGTGTGTGTTTTATTTTTGAATGCAATGCTTTGAGCAATCTGCAAGACAGGAGTGGAACAATATATTTTGTTCACTAACAAAACACAACAATTAACTTTTTTTACATTATATTAAACCGTGGCATTGTTACAGCTCGGCAACGTGTGATTTAAATACTGCACAGTGTTTGCAATTTTTTTTACCACTCGAAACGTATTCCAATGGCTGACAACTATCCAAAGATTTTCGCTGTCCTTGTGGCAGATCGATAACGACCTCGTCGCGAATAGCGATGGTTCGCTTCACTTCCTGTTTGACTGGGTTTTATTGTTCGTAGTGCTTAAGGTCTCGTATTGGACCTACCTGGATTAAAACACAGGTGTACTAACAATGGATTTCCCATAAATCTGCCTTCAAAATGTGTGTGTTATTCCGTCACAACTCACTTGTGCCAAATTTTCCAGGGATTCACTGAATGCTTGATATGAAATTTGGTCACCAGTCTGGTTTTGGAGCCATGAATTGAGGGACTTCAACAGGTTCATCAGGATGGGGCGGCCTGGGAAGTACTGTAGAAAAACACAGAGAATAGCGTATGGAGTCCAACATGATGGAATGTGTAGCGCATTGAAACAGAAATTTTAGGCCACGGTTTTGTAAAATCTGCGTCATCCAATTCAACGGAAGCTATACTGCAAAAGTCATGGCAAATTAATGTTCATTTACTCAAAGATAGGGCCGCCCAGGAGGCCCTAATGAAATAGGAAGGTCACATTGACAAGACGTTCAAGCCACCTCCAACATTGGTGTCAGCTACAAGATTTACACAGCAAGGTGCATTGGACAAAAGTACCAAATAAAAAAACACGACCTTGTTTTTATGATTAACCAATGGTCTTATTTTGCAAATCCACAAACATTTCCCCTAAAATGAACTGTGTTGACGGAACATATCACCACAATGTCAAGAATGAGAAAATATTTGACCATGTATAAACAATCAAGATTCACCAGAGCAATAACACATTAATCTCCTTATTAAAATCTGTTAAAGCTATTATTCTAGATAAAAATTGCAAGGGCTTGAAAATCTAATTATTGGAGCTTGAAACTTTAGCTACCATCTCTCATCTCTCATTTTCCGTACCGCTTATTCCTCGTTAGGGTCGCGGGGGTTGCCGGAGCCTATCTCAGCTGTCTTCGGGCACGAGGCGGGGGACACCCTGAATTGGTTGCCAGCCAATCGCAGGGCACACAAAGACATACAACAGTCACTCTCACACTCACACCTAGGGACAATTTAGAGTGGTCAATCTGCCTGCCATGCATGTTTTTGGAGTGTGGGAGGAAACCAGAGGACCCGGAGAAAACCCACGCGGGTCCGGGGAGAACATGCAAACTCCACACAGGGAGGCCGGACCGGGACGCGAACCGGCGACCTCTGCACTGTGAAGCCGGTGTGCTAACCACTTGACTACCGGGCTACCATCTATATCAGAATCATAAAAAGTGTGTTCTTTTACATTCACACAGGTTTCTGAAAGGGATACAGCGC
Organism: Hippocampus bargibanti; assembly: GCF_051943395.1. Taxonomy (NCBI): domain Eukaryota; kingdom Metazoa; phylum Chordata; class Actinopteri; order Syngnathiformes; family Syngnathidae; genus Hippocampus; species Hippocampus bargibanti. The sequence goes on along the minus strand of NC_142740.1, from coordinate 18,412,140 downwards.
CGTCTAATGAATAAATAGAATTAAAACAGAAACAGAAGATTGGCCTATCTGGGACAATGTTACAGTATCTTAAATAATCCTTCCTTCCTCATCCTCTAGTTCAGTACTGATACACACAAATTGCAAATCAAGAAATAGCTTAATTCATCGTTCGCAAAATTTTCCATTCTGGGAACTTTCAGAAGAATTCCAGCTAAGCTGCTTCCTCATTTCGGATGCATTTCCTAAGCCGCTAAAAACCACGGTAGCAAAAAGGGGTGTTTAGGTCTTTTCAAATTGCCGCTACTATGGTGATGTCCCGTGAATGAAACACGATATAGTCACCATGAAAAGTGGGAAGACGGCGAGCAGGAGGAAATCCAGTTGATGGGCATTTGAGAACGCTGATGACAGACTAAATGCAAACAGGCCCTAGCTCTTCTTCACATTAAAGACACTGACAAAAGACTCACGATATACTTTAAAGAGTGTCTGCTAAATGCACTCCCTGTTCCCACAATCAACCTTGGAAAGGTGTACAGTAGGCTGCCCACAAATAAACACATGACAAGCTTTTCGGATTGAACATTACCATGGTTACTACTACTGTGGCCGCTTCCAAATCTTGGGAAGGTATTATTTCTTCTAATATATGACGGGTATTTTAAAATTACTACCGTGGGTGCTCGCCAACAGCAGACAGATCCAGCTATGAGTCTCAGAGGAGATTTCGAAAACCTCATCCAAAAATGTACTCTTTTTTTATTTGGGCCCGCCATCTGTTCACCTAAGTGCACCTGCATATGGGGACAATCTTCTACGTCTATTCATCACGCTTTAACAGGATCTGGAAGACACACCACTTAACTTAACCCACTCAGTCTGGTTTGTGTGTTGCATTTTGTTGACAGTTTTATACGTTGGAGAGAAATTCAGAATATGGGAATGTTTGGAAGAATGCCGATATTCCAAACGGTAGCCAAAAATAAAGAAATATTGTCAATCTCTGTTGACCAATATACTGGGATTGATGCCGTTCCATTGCAACCATGTAAACATCCACACACACACTCATGGCGGTGTGTGTAAAAGGGACACACAAAGGAGCCTGCTGCTGTCCACGACTTGCTGTTTGGAAAGTGACCTAATGGGTTTAGGTGTGGATCGGAGGTCTGAATAACAACAACCAGTCAGGAAAGCTCATTAAACAGTCATGTGAATTTAAGCAGAAGAGAAGAGGCAGGTGTTTGTCAGTAATGGTCTTAGCCAAGCATCACCAAAGCAACGTGATTGATGTGTCGATGCAGCGAGCGATCCCATCAGAAGTTCAACATGTTCGACTGGGTCATGGTGCTGGAACACTTGCTTCTGCCGTCTCTAACCCCCCCCCCCGACCGCGGACTGGTATTGCTCTGTGGGTCATTTAGTACCGGGCCGTACAGAAAGAATACATAATTTACATTAATTCAGTTGTTATTCATTTCAGATTCTGAAAAATGTTTTGGAAAATTACCGGATTATCTGTCTACAGTAAGTCACAATTGATGCATGACAAGGCGGTTCTCAGTCACGTGCTAGGTTACTGCGGAAATGAAACCCAGAAACATGCAAAATGAGTACCAACAAAATTAAAAAAGGGAAAAGGTCGAGCTAGAAGGCAGGAGTGGAGCCAACAACTTTCAAGAAAAAGAAGGCTACATTTACGTCGACAATATCAGAAGTCCTTTTAAAAATATGCATTTATCCTAGTGGGAAATTTCCACGCTCCCACTCTGCAATATATGCCAGGATGCTGAGTCATATTTTTCATGCACTTTGTATTCGTGGTGTACAGTCAGACCTCAGTTTTCGAACGTATCGGTCCTCGTCCAATTTGGTTTTCAACCAAAAATTTCAGTTTTTTTATGACCGAAATTTATCCAAACGAAATTCGGTTCTCAACCAAACTGAGCACACCGGAACATTTGACGACCCACCGTTTCCTTATACGTCACATTCTCGTGTCGTGCCTTCCTCATTGTGACTGACACATTAGTATTGTTGAATAAAGTAATTTTTTTACGAAGAAGCAGACGTGTTTGACTGAGAGCTCCGCAAATCGGACGTTATCCTCGCGTTGCGACAACTGGGATAGGTGCCAACACGCCCCGTGGGAGACAGAAATGTGAGAAAAGAGAAAAGAGAGAATTTATTTTTTTGTTCCAATTTTAATGTTGATGTTAAAATCAGTGAAAATAAAACACATTAAAGTTTGTTTTTATAGTATTTTACAAATGACCTGCTCTATTACAGTAAAGTCTCGTTATATAGATATCAGTTATATCGATAGTACTGCTTATTACGATACTATTTCGATGAACGCAAGGAGAACATTTACATGCCGCAGGATCGGATATATCGATAGTCCGGTTATATCGATATTTTTTCCGACTCCCGAGAATATCGATATAACGAGACTTTACTCTATTATGTGTTTTCCAGTTTATGGTGTAAAATAGTTAAAAAGTGATTTAAAATTTTGTTTTCTAGAGTTGAGATGGAGTAAAAAAATTTTACTTTGACTATAATGGAAAGTGCTGAAGACGAATTTGGCAAATGAAAGGGTTTTGTATTTATGGCTGTAGTTTAGTGTTCATTCAGACATAAACGACTGACTACTCCTACAATGGGTGAATTTTATTAAGAAACGTCTATCATTAGAAAACATGCTTAGGTTGCAGTTAAATATACCCTCTGCCGCAGAGATTTTACCATTTTGAAACAGTAATGTTCCAGTTTATTGGCTGTCAGGCTAAATTGGTTCTTTTACGCGAATGACATCCTTAGTAAGAAAATGTTTCTAACTTCCTCTGTGTGTTTCTGTCCCCATGGATCTTTGGGAATAAACAGCTTGCATATTTTTCAGTTTACTGATAGACCTTGACACAATTTCAGCGCAAATGTCTGAACTTCGGCTCAGACATGTGAAGCCTACATGCTTTTAGATGGCCCCTATCTTTCTAGTCGTTCCCCCTGTGGACTTCTTTTCAAGAAAAACAAGTTGGCGGTGTAATCCCTGAAAAAAACTCCCTTTAATACTCCGTGCATCCCAAGATCCACGTTTTTTAATCCTCAAATACATGTCGAGAGGATTCATAAATCCGGCTTCGGTCCAACAAGACAGTAAAATATGATGAGCGTGTGCAAATGGGGAGAGAAAGCCGGTGTGAACATGCTTTGGGTGGAAATGCAATTAAGGTTTGACGGTGAAAAACAAACATTTCACGGAATTCTTGGATAAAGGGAGATTACCGTAAAACGGCAACTAATCATTGAAAAACAGCCTCGACAATAGCGTCATAATATGTCTCAGTGAGCCTTACTAACACAAACACATCATCGGGCACCCAATAACACTTCCTGCCATTTGTTTTGAGGACACGTACTGTTGTGTTCCCTCCCCAATTATGCGCATAGCGACGATTTTGTTCTTTTCTTCCTGCACTATTTTCCCCAAAACATGCTTCTATACATTTTTATGACTTTTTCCATGGATGTTATGCTTTGTTAGGTTGTGTGTTCTTGGGTGTGTTTGCTCAAAACTTGTGAGTGGATTAGATATGAATTGTAGCGGCCAGTAGGAGAAAAAAAGAAAAATAGATAATTGGGCTTTATATTTATGAATAGCTTTCCATCTGTCAGTTTGGTGATTTTTTTTAAAACATGATTCAGGTTTGGGAAATGAGACATGTAAAATATGTTAAAAACAATCTGTTTTATTTCGATCGGATCAGTATCTAAAGACAATTTTAATTTTACAGTACCAGGTCCTACCCAACATAATCAAATGTGTATACTACAATCCAACATTGTCACCATTCAGTGATTTTTGAAGGTTTGATACAGTTTATTCTATAAAATTATTTTGGCCTTTATTATTTGTCCATCATTAATCTGTACAGAGGGGGATAATTGAAAACGAATGCCTGAATCAGAATGAGAGTTAGCATATTGCCAGAAGTCTGGAACATGACGGAAGTCTCTTCCCACAAAGGACACCGTGACTCACACTTGAGCTCTAGCGTCACATTTTTTACATCTCGTATTATCTATCCAAGAGGACATTCCTTAATCAACATATATTTGTCACCTACTTCACTTTGTCAACTCAGTCCCAAATTTACACCAAGTCGAAGAATAAGCCAGCGGTCATGAATTTGACTCACCAATTGTTGAGCATGATCAAAACCAACACCTCGCTTGTCTTACATTAACTATACCAAACAAGCTAGCCGGATGAATGGCTGCTCTTTGTCGTGAGAGCGCTCAAACGTCAACGAGGGCCCACACAAGTGGACGACCATGACAGCCGGCTTAGTCACACAAAGCCCCGCCTGGCGGCTTTGCCACTCTGTTTGGGGAGGGGGTGGCAGGCTAAAAATACCACTGGGACTTGCTGCTATTGACTAAACAAACGGGAGCTAATGGGAGGCCACGGCACGTGGCCTGCACAGTCACACACAGTCACACACAGTCACGCAGTCACACAGTCACACAGACACACACACACACGCACACGCGCACACACACACACACACACACACACACACAACAGCTTGCTACAAGGCCTCCCTAGAGAGTGAGATATAATCAGGGAGATTGGTGGCAGTGAGACAGCCCGGTGCATGGCCAATAGGGACGAGGCTAGCGGGTCAGACCTCATCATTGCAACATGTTTGCCTGGCTGGCACACTTCGAGGACACAAGACGAGTCACAGCTCGAGTGGAAAAACGCAGAGCAAAAGACAAGTACTATGCATTAAATACTCCAAGAGGATCCCACGAAAAAAAAGGGCATGCATAGGATGACAACTCCAAGGGGGAAGGTTTGTATTAAGGTAAAATAGTCACAAGTATCAAATTATTGAGAGCATCCAGGGGGGGGAGGCGTAGTTGGTAGGGCATGAGGGTGTCCCAGAGTGGTTTTGCTTTTAATAAGGGCCCATCAATGCAAAGCTTGCGGATGGCAGCCACGCTTCAATACCCCATGGAGCCAAAATCAAGAGGGTCAACAATGCCCATGAGAGTCTTTACGCTCTCTCTCTGTCTCTCTCTGTCTCTCTCTCTTTATTCATTTACTTGAGGAACATCAGGATGTCACAACATTTAAACTTTGGAATAAATGAATAAATGTGCATCTCTGCCATAAAAGGTGATTCCACATGTGTCTGAATTCAAGGGGTGCGATACAATTTAAAGGACAACCGACGCCTCCGGACAAGTTGTGTCCATAATTTGTAAAATCACTTCAAATGACTTCTACTGAGCGTATTTTACAAAGACTCCACCGCATATAGCTATATTTTACGTATTAAGACTTGCGCTGAATAGCACGGTAGTCTTGTTTTTGAGTTGGTGACGAGTCCTGACATCACGTCGCGGAAGGAACGCCCCTGACCGAGAAACGACACACTGTAGTAGTCCTTTCATCACCTCAATGCATTTTGCGGTACTTTGTTTGGTCTGAAAACTTCGTGTTGATCCGTGTTGATGGCAAAATTAGAAGGAAAACACATAACGCGATGGTGAATCATTGTGTGTTGCACCAAGACTACTATTTGATATTCGCTGACAAAAATTCCCAGGAAAAAAAAAATCAGCCCATTTCCACAGAGCTTTGTTGCCATCTTGTGGGTGCCACATTTCTCTCCAGACGCCTCAAAATGACACGGAATAAATTCCTTAATCGATTGCAAACATGTATGCTTTCCTCTTCAGAACTATTGGAATCATATTCATAACTGGATGAGTAACAAGAAAGAATCTTCTCCGAATCTGAAGCCATTGCTTTGATTCTCGAGCAAGGCAAGTCTTGGCGTGACACCACGAACAAGGGGGCGGGACCTTCTGAAACTGGCCACTTCCGGTTTCAATTTGAAGTCGTTTTTGGACACTTTAAGTAATTGTTATTGGTGTTTTGCATTTGACTAAAAGTATCATCCTGTGTGTTATGGGTATTTTAGATGCTATAAAACGTTTTTCTGATGTCAGTTAGGAAACAAAAAAGTGGTGTCGGTTGTCCGGTAAGAGTGGTTTATTTTAAAGTGAAATGGTTCGACACAGTTCAAATCTGTAAGATCATTTAACAGGAGGTTACTGTCTATGTGGAATTTCCTGAAAAGATATCTCAAAATTATTCGATAGGCATCTTGATATAATTTAAAGAGGAACGATTCTATTTGGTTCAACTCAATGCGCTTATGTCTTCAATCAAAACGGATTTTCCATTACAAATATTTTTTTGTCGAACCTCTAATATAAACATATACTATATGCATAAATGTCCTTGTTTATGACACTGTGGCGCGTTCTACCAGACAAATTCCTTGTATGTTCTTCATGAAGATGGCCAATAAAGATGATTTTGATTATAAATTATTGTGATACATCTGTATGTTTGGTTTGGAGGCTGCACATTCGTATACACTTATACTGCATTGTGCAGTTTTGCATCAACTGGAGCTGGGTTTCCATACATCAACAGTCGTACCAAATCTGAGTCAAGCATACTAGTGCTTGGAAAAGGCTTGTCAGTCTTGAGCCAGTGACATTTTGCTGTCTCACTCCCCATCTAGTGGTGACCTGCTTGAACTGCGCTATACTTTTCCAACAAGCAGATGTTCCCAACACACACATTTTCCACTGTAAAAAATACTAGGGTGAAAAGAAACATTTATAATCAAGGAATAAATACAGATTCAAGTGTATAAACACTAAGGGGAGTTCAGGGAAATATAACATGATCAACCTGTTTTCACTTGAAGTAAGTTTCCTGAAATTAGGTTTTACTGATATTGCTAAATTAGATTTCAGGTTGCATTCAAGATTGAAAAGTGAAAAATAATAATGTGCATGAGTGCGTGTGCGTATGTGTGTGTGTGTGTGTGTGTGTATGCACGCGCTCTCTCTATCCCACCTTTGCCAAGACCGAGCTGTACTTTCTGAGAGAAGTCAGCGCCTCTCCTTTGATGACAGGATGAGCAGCCAACTCCACCCGCAGCGAGTAGTGAAGCGTCGACTCCAGGTCGGCCATGTACACCCTGGACCTGTGCAAATACGAAACGCGGTTGAAAGCACTGTGACAAAATGGAGAAGAGAGATAAATATTTCAGTTTCATGCCTGTTGAAAGGTCTCCACAGCTCCTCTTTATCTGTGCCAAAGTGACCTGTGGTGGCCAGGAAGGACTTCCCTGAACGCACCACCCCAGGAAGGCTCTGAAGGGCGTAGGAGTAGAATGTACGGGCCTCCATTTTGCTGTGGGAAAATGGAGGAACAAGTCAATACTTTACACCCTTTGTACATCATTAGACAAGTTGTATTTATGATAGCTGAAAAAAGCTCCGTGAAGGTATGAGTATTCAGTCACTCACTTCTGGAAGCCCTTTCTAACAGTTCTTTACCAAACAGAACCACGCAAGGACCTCAATGTCCCACTCCATCACTTGAGCCTTGCCAATGACCAATGTTCACTTAGAAAGTAAACCCCAGGAGAAGTGAAACATTTACAAGCAACCAGTTTGGCAGTTTGGTGCTTCTTATTCACCGAGTTGGGATTGTTCCACAAAATGCTTTGGGCTGTTTTTGTTTTCAAGTCTAGTGTAATAAAAATGCTTTATAGCCTCTTGCGCTTTTCCAGGCCATATATTTTACACACTTACTGGAAAACATTAGGGACGATGGGGCAGATGGTGCCAGGCTAGCGCGTGGATGGGAGAGATCATAGATTATGAAGCCCACGCGCTAAAAGGCTGCCCCAACCGGCTATTACTTGCGCTTGTTCGTTCACGTTTCCTTCTTGGACCCTCATTTTAGTTTCTCCATTTGTTTGAAATGGAAAAAAAATACAGAGCACTGTTAAAGGACAACCGACACCATTTTTTTTGTTTCCTAATTGACATCAGAAAAACGTTTTATAGCATCTAAAATACCCAAAACACACAGGATGATATTTTTAGTCAAATGCAAAACACCAATAAAAATGACTTAAAGTGTCCAAAAACTACTTCAAAATTAGTTGTATTAAGTTCATCCTGTCGACTTGATATTCAATCTAAAACAGATTCTTAGCTTACAGACGTATCTACTTCCGCCTCTGACGAAGGCGGAAGTAGACGCCGGAACATCTCAGGTATTTGAACACCGACAATACACTGTCTGTAAGATAAGAATCTGTTTTAAATTGGACTTCAAAATTAAAACGGAAATGGCCAGTTTGAGAAGGTCCCGCCCCCTTGTTCGTGACGTCACGCCAAGACGTCTTGCCTTGCTGGCTTCAGATTTGGAGGAGATGCTTTCTTGTTACTCATCCAGTTATGAATATGATTCAAATAGATCGAAAGTGTAAAGCATAAATATTTGCAATCGATGAAAGGAGTCCTCCCATATCAACCCAGAAAATGCAGAAGATGGCACTCAAGCTCTGTTGGAAATGGGCTGATTTGTCTGCTGGGAATTTGTGTCAGGGAATATCAAATAGTTGTCTTGGTGCAACACACCACGATTCACCATCGCATTATTGGTGTGTTTTCCTTCTAATTTCGCCATCAACACGGACCAACACGAAGTTTTCAGACCAAACAAAGTACCGCAAAATGCATTGTGTGTTGCTTTCTCGATCATCGGCGTTCCAAGCGTGACGTCACGTGGGGATCATCATCAACTCGAAAACAAGCCTTCCTGAATATTCAGTGCGAGTCTTAAAACGTAAAACGTAAAATATAGCTATATGTGGTGGAATCTTTGTAAAATACGCTCAGTAGAAGTCATTTGAAGTGATTTTACAAATTATGGACACAACTTGTCCGGAGGCGTCGGTTGTCCTTTACGCTGTAAAGGGATACTATTAAAGGGAATGGATGCTAAAAGGAGGCCTGCGCTCATTCACACCAGTCCGGGACTCAATTACACCGGTGGGCCTGCTGAGAGAGTTTCACATGTGGAGGGAGAAGAATCATTTATCCAGTCATCCCCCTGGGCTGGTGTCAGCGTAGATGGGGGACAGGGGACACATCCACCAGGGAGCAGTGCGCATTACATGCATGACGGATGTGCGCATTCTCACACAGACACACACAAGTGCGTCTCTCCCAGGATCAATCACACATTCAAGCGATGATGGGATGCCATCTGCCGCCGTGCAGGTAAAGCCAGAAAAGCAATGGCATTGTTTTCATGCAAGAAATTAAAAACCTTCCGACCGCTTGTACAGTGATGGAGATGAGGGGGGTCGAAACAGCGAGGATGTGGCGGGTGGGAGATGGCGGGGGAATAAATACATCGGCAATAAATCATTTCCTCTTTGCATTTGTCAACTAAAAAGAGTCCTCTTCCGCATGCCAAGTTATTGAAAGCGCCAGACAAAGAGGCACGAGCGGCAGATGGATTTGCTAGGTGAGGAACGATGGGCGCCGCTTTATGATGATAAATAATGTGAGCAATTTTGATCCTATGATCCCATTAAAAGGCCAGATGCTTAAAAGTAGTCTCATGAATAGGGTTCAGATAATGAGGACGCAAACTTGTTGTGTGCTAAACAATTCAAAATGCAATGGGAATACATTTGGAGGGATGTTGATGGAGATAAGCTGAATTTACAGTCACCGTTTTGTATGGGTGTACTCACACTTTTTTTTTTATATAGGACCATGCACTTTTGAACCAAGTGTGTGACAACAATGCGATTCTATATACGGACAAAATAACTGCATATGTGCAACGCACTTGCTCTTTTTATGTCGTGCAAAACAGTTTGCATTCATAAGATCCATTCTGCTAACCAAACAACAAAGGATTTGCATTTTTCCCCCAGGGCAAATGGCTCTCTTAAAATACCATTCAAGGACAGCACAAAATTACAGAACACAAGACCAAATTCATGAAGTTCATTTTGTAATTGTTTTTCCAAATATTAACTCATTTAAAAATGTTATATTGTAATCCATCCATCCAATCCGATCTGCTGTGTCCTCACAAAGTGATGGACCGTATATCCCGCTGTCTTCGGACAGTATGCAGGGGACATCCGAAACCGGTTGCCAGCCAATTGCAAGGCACACATAGACAAACAACCATTTGCGACCACACTCACACCTTGTGACAATTTAGAGCACAGGTGTCAAGGCGCGGGGGCCCAAATCTGGCCCGCCACATCATTTTAGTCGGCCCGCAAAAGCAAGTCAAACTTGCGAAATTCCATGAAGCTTGCTAAAATCTGAACGAAAATTTTAAATTGTCGTATGCAAACGACAATAACAGTCAATCTTGACACATTTGAAAACTAATTATTCCTTAGTTTTATTCCCCTGAGAGGAAAGCGTCATTACAATGTGGCCCATGGCAAAAAAAAATAGTTTGACACCCCTGATTTAGAGTGTTCAATCGGTCTGCCATGCATTCATGGATGTAGGTGGAAACTGGTGCACACGGAGAAAACCCACAGGGAGAACATGCATACAGGAAGGCCAGAGCCGAGATCGAACCCACGACCTCTGCACCGTGAAGCTGCCATGCTAACAAGTCACCCACTGGGCCTCCTCATTGTATCCTAACATTTTTAATATGATGGTTACAATGATAGTCCTGCATTTCATTCACAAGCCGCAATAAGAAATACCTACATTGTTGTACAGAGCAGTATAAGATCTAGTGTCAGAGTAACTTAGACATGCCTGCTATCTAGTGGTGACTGGCGACATAAAAACTTCAAATTACAATCTAACACTGCATATTCACAATTGGTCATCTGCTGAGTATACAAAAATCTGCTGAGTACACAAAAATCAATCATTGTTCTATAGAACAATGATTGATTTTTGTGTCTTTTCAATATTTCCGCTCCAAACCTCCTTTTTATTGATTTAATTATGTATTGAAAATGGTCCTTCTGGGATGCCAATTAGATACCGGTACTCTGATATATTTACGACATGAGAAACACGTTTCGGCTCCCAGCTTCTACACATTGAGGTTACACAAAACATGACGTATTTTGGCTATCAGCAAGCATTTAAATCAATTGCACGTCACTTTTGTTTGCTGCTTGTCAATTTATAGCTTATAATGAATGTGAATTTCAAACAGGAAGTTGCATCTGGAACTTGGCCATACAATGCTTTCGTGTAGTGTCAATTTATGAGCCGAAACATGACAATCCTCCATTACATTTTTTTTGTGGCTGTGGTCCGATCAATTAGCGCTAATAGTGACATCAGTCACGAGTCATGCTTGGGAATGACTTAAAACGGTTCTGTGCCATTCACATTTGAATGAATAACGGGGTTGCAAGCAGAGTTGCTCTTTCTCCATCCAGCAGGATATTAAGATATTGTCATCAGAAATTCATTTGGATGTTTCTGCGTGATGCATGTGATTTGGAAACAGGTTACCGTATTTTTTGGATTATACGTCGCTCTGGATTATAGGTCGCACCAGCCAAAAAATGCATAATTAAGAAGAAAAAAACATATAGGTCGCACTGGAGGATACGTCGTATTTTTGGGGAAAATTTATTTGTGATAGAGATTTCTGATAGAGAGGCGTTTGCGTTGCATGAAGCGGTAACACCAAGAAGGTCCTCCTGCAAAGCCGTTTATATTCATCTCCTTGGCAACGACCTGGGCGTGGAGACGCAACTGCACCGTTGACAAACCTCTCCCAGCAGCACGTTGTTCAAGCACCCATGCGTGAACACGTTCCTCTAACTGCGGCCACCTAGCTTTTCGCCCGCGATTAGCTTTTTTTGTTTTCTTCATTTCAGTAAGCGTAACCTCTGCTTTTCGCCAGTCCCTTACAAGTTTTTCGCTCACTCCAAACTTTTTTTTTCTGCTGCTCAATTGCCATTTTCGGCTGCATATTTCACTATCTGCAGCTTGTAAGCTGCAGAATATGACTTTCTTTTCTGTGCCATTTTTATTCAGCCCTTCTCAGTTGTGTTTAGAAATAACAGGTGTTACAGAAAAATCTGACCCTCCAGAAACCGCGACCGCAGGGACGACAGATTCTGACGGGTCACAGATTTCCCTGTAACACCTGTTATAGCAATGTGTAGGCTACTGTCTCTGCGCTCACAGATTTTGACGGCTCACAGATGTTTCAACACCACAATATCAACACAGGCCTAGAGCGCGCTCTTGCGGTTTAATGTGAAAATAACGTGAAATGATATACAGTAACAAAAAAAAGCATATACAAGTCGCTGCGATTTATAAGTCGCACCCCCGACCAAACTGAAAAAAACTGCGATTTATAATCCGAAAAATACGGTAGACATATTACAAGACAATGTCTGTGATGTTGCTTGGGGCTTTTTCATTGATTTATGGTCAATCAAGTACACTTACACTTTGAGTCTTGTGAAGTTGCCTCCGGGATAATAGAGGTAGCATGAAGGGAACTCAGTTACCCCCAGTTTGGTTACAAGATCTTCCTCAGTGCTGAGGACCCTCCGCACTGAAATGTTCTCAAACTGTAACAGGTCCAAGGTCACCTAATACATGGAGGTAAACACAATGTGCTTAGAGGATGTGGGTGATGCGAATATTTTTTTTACCAATACAGAATTAATGGAGACGGTGGCAGTTACCTCTCTGCCAATGTAGGAGCTTGCAACCTCAAAGATCAAGGCTAGGTGTCGAACATTGCTGTTCTCCAAGAAGGTGTCGATTTCAGCTTGGCTAGGAATAAAAACACAAGGTCATCAGATGACCAGCTCTATCAACTGGGCACCAGCTTCCCAAGGAGATAACAGGGACCTCTCCTGTAGTGGTGAGCTACCTGGTGGGTTCAAGTGGAGGGCAAGCTGGAGGCCAAGGATCTTGATGTTTTTCCATGAGGTCTACAATGTAGTGGCGGAGGCCTTGGACGTCATGGAGCAAACCTGGAGGTCAGTGAACATCAAACATGGGACATTACACATTAGTGTTTTAAAACCTCGCCAGAAGTCACTCAGTTGGAAAATGAGCCGCAAATAAACCAACATTAATCTTTAATCCACGTCGGATTGGCCAATGGTTACCGTGTGGAACCATTGGCCAAAGTAAATATTCACATTTCCTTGTATTCGCTAACACGCTTGTTCAATTCCATTTTACGGTTTTGTACAGGTTTATATAAGTCAGTGAATGTATTGTTGAATGCGCTCTGTGCACACTGTGATACCTGTAAAGGTCTTTCCTTTAGAATCCTCCTGGCTGTAGGCATCGAAGAACTGAGAGGTGAAACAAAACAAGAAAGTTTTGGATTACACTGAGGGCCGAGGAGGCAGAGAGATCAAATTGGGCAGTCCTCACACAGCCACGAAAGAAGCAAAGTGACATTGTGCAATGTTTAGCTGTTGCAAAACTACCCTCTTTTGCGTGCCTCGACGGCTAAATCCCTGATGGCTAAAATGACTTGTAGATATTGAAGCTTTGTTGTGGAATGGATTGATAAAGAAGGACCCCTTTGTTCCATTCAACTTTGCCAGGGGACTTCTTTTTAATTCATGCGTGAAAGTGTGAAAGGGGTGAGAAAGATTTTTTTAAGAGAAAATGAAGGGGGCATGTAACTTAGAATATGTCCAGTGCATGTGAATAATTTTGCTCACTATGTTCAGAAAGTTAAGTTTAATACTAACAATACGTTTCATTTATAAGCGGCTTTCAAAACTCTCAAGGTCACTTTACAGTCACAAGATACGTTTTTCTGTGGTTGAGCAGCAGCAGCCACACACGCCAGCGTTCACTCAACCCAGAAGTAACTCAAATAGATAGAAAGCTAGCTAGCTAATAGATAGTTAGCTAGCTTTCTATCTATTTGAGCTAGCTTGCCAGCTAGATAGCTAGCCAGCTCGTTTGCATAAAGTTGCTTTAAAATTAGGGTATCTTCTTTTCCTTTCAACTTTTCGCTTCAGGGATCAATACAGGGAATCAGTGTTCTCCATCTCACCCTGTTAACATTAGGGTATACTGTAACTGCAACAAACTAAAATTCTTCATTCAAGCTATTGTCTTTTCTCTCATCCACTAGAACTTAAATGCTTGTTTGTAGTGTCAGGTGGGAAAATGCTTCAATGTGTGATTATCATGATCATTGTATTGTGAGAAAAGAGCTTGGGTGTGACCATTGACACCTCACACAATAATAAATACTTTCCAAAACCACATCTAATTATTAGAAGCATAAGAGCGGAGTTCAACTAGCCAACGAATGACTAAAAACTTCACTTGGAATCAAGCTCAACCTGTAAGATATGAACTTTGTGAATAGAAGTGACTTGTAGGGGACACTTGTTACCTTCAAAGTTGGAAATCCTCTGATACCAAAGCTTGTGCAGACCTTTCTGTTATTCTCATCAGCACAGTCAATGGCTGCCACTTCAACAGCAGGTTTCCACTCTGAAAGACAGAACACAAAATATATATTCAGCAGTTCAAAAAAGACAGATTTGTATCTAATCTAATTAAGCAATTGTTTCTTCCGTTGTTGATGATACTGAACAGCAGAGATCAGGAACTTTTTTCAAACAGGAGCCATTTAACAAAAAAACTAAAAAAAAAAGCATGTGACGACCAATGCAGGTTCTACTAAAGAATTTTACTCAGTCAGCTGAGATAAGCTCCAACTTACCTGCTATCCCCAGCAGGTGATGAAACTTGGCAGACCATTTCATGTTTCTAAAAATATTTTTTCCTGCTACTTTTGACCTTAAAATTGTTGAAATCCTCTGATTTCAGCCTCTTAAATGGAAATGTTATCTAAGAGTGTGTATGTAAATCACCTGTCTGTGTTTGTGTGCATGTAATGTACGGATTGATATTGTTGTGTGTGTGTGTGTGTGTGTGTGTGTGTGTGTGTGTGTGTGTGTGTGTGTGTGTGTGTGTACTAACAATGATCAATGGGCTTCTAGGATGTCCCATGGGAGCTTGGTGAGATAATAGATGTGACCAAAGTGGACAGCTTCCCCACTCCCATACACGCGAACACACACGCACGCACACACGCAAACATTGTCATGAAGCAGAAGCCCTCACTGGTGCAGACCACCTGTCTGGTTCTTTCGCAGCCCTTTTCAAAGCGAAGTCCAATTTTCAAATTGAACATGAGAGGAACCAAAGCATCGGAATGGACATGTACATCTGAGATTATATATATATACAGTAAAGTCTCGTTATATCGATATTCAAGGGAGTCCGAAAAAATATCGATATAACCGGGACTATCGATATATCCGACCCTGTTTGCATGTAATTTTCTCCGTGCGTGCATAGAAATAGTATCGATATAACCGGGACTATCGATATATCCGATATCGATATAACGAGACTTTACTGTATATATATTTATATTTTTTTTTTGTCACGGTTTGCGAGGTGGTGATGGTTGTGGATTCCAAACAAGCAGGCAGGAGGGAGCAGCAGGTTGTATTTGACAAATTGTATTAAAGGACAACCGACGCCTCCGGACAAGTTGTATTCATAATTTGTAAAATCACTTCAAATGACTTCTACTGAGCGAGTGTATTTTACAAAGATTCCACCACATATAGCTATATAAGTTTTACGTTTTAAGACTCGCACTGAATATTCAGCAAGTCTTGTTTTTGAGTTGGTGACGCTTCCTGACGTCACATCACGGAGGAAACCTTCTGAAACTTTCTAAGATCATTTTGAAGTAGTTTCGGGAGACTTAAAGTCATTTTTATTGGTCTTTTTCATTTGACTAAAAATATCAGCCTGCGTGTTTTGGGTATTTTAGATGCTATAAAACGTTTTTTATGTCAGTTAGGGAAAAATGGTGTCGGTTGTCCTTTAAAATAAAGTCAGCAGGAACAAAATCTAAAATATCAAAGTCATCCGAACAGAAAATTACAAAGCATCAAAGAAAACCATGAGTAAAAATCTGCCAAGATGAAACAAACTTGAAGGGTGAAGCAAACACATACAATGACCCGACACGGAATGGTCGTGCCAGGAGTCCTTTTAACTGCCACTGATTGGAACGACCAACACCTGTGCAGGTGCCGGCGGGGCCGACAGCGCCACCCGTTGGTCGCCAACCAAATCGTGACAATATTTTAGAAATCAATGACCAATAGGTTTCCTCATTTTCTGAATTGTAATGAATTTATGGAAAAAATAACAATTGACATAATATGAACATAATCATGCATTGTAACTGCAAAATGTGCATGTAGTTGAACCTAACGCCTGAGAAGTGTTTATCAAATTGTTCTTTGTTAAGGGATTCAACAATTTGACTCAGCATGATTCCGATTTAATCTTGGTTTCACTGCATGATGCGTTCTAACTTTCTGACTGCTTTATTTCCTCTATATGATACCTGTCCATGTTCAATGCTTTGTTGCAGCTTCAGATGTTGTTAAAGCAATATATAAATCAAGATGTATTGTATTGTAATAGGAAAAAAACTGCAATAACCAAATGTGACAGTAACGTGAAAAAATATATTGTAATAAACTTTAATGAACTATTTCAATTAAATTATTGACAGTTGATTCTAAAAATATTAAGGAACATTTCAGATGAATGTGCAAAAGGTTCAAGGCCAGCAGTCAGTCAGTGAATCGGGTGACTAAGCATGAGTTGTTGACACTTAGAGCTTTTGAATGTATGTGTACTGTGCTTCCGCGAGCGTAAGGTTTAACAATTTTGAAAGATAACGTTGGTGATTTTATGTGATTGTTTTTCCAAGGTCCTCTTCCAATATAATTTTATTCAACAAACAAGCAATAAATTAATATTTATTACTTCTTTTCATTTCGGCTTTTCCCTTCAGGGCTCGCCAATGAATATTTATTACAATAAACATTATAAGATATATTGATAATAAATGTTTTGGTTTTACAGGTTAAGCTTCAACTACAACGAAGGCAAATAAAGCAAGAATAAATCTGAGAGACAAATTTTTACTTATTTGAAATGGAGTTGTTAACTTAGTAACATTGCAAATTCCAGCAATCACTACCTACAATTTCACACAATGTTTAACATGTGTGGCATAGACATTGATCAGTTAATCACGAATCTGATGACAAAAATAATGTAAACAAAACTGTGGCTTAACAACTTTAGCTTTTCACATTTTATGAAAAAATCCTACCTCAACACTATGTAAATACATATTTTTTTCATCAATATGCTACATTACAGGTTTTTGTTTGCTTTCAAACTTAGTTTGCAGCAGAAGTGTGCACATTTCCGCATGACATCTGTGATCCACTGGCAAAAAGGCACTTTCATTCGCTCCTCTTTCATTAATAACTGCTTCCAACGACAGAATGTATGCAGGAAAGTGTTTAGAATCCCACATATGTGTGTGTCTTATCTGTTGTAGTGTATTATTTGTCATGATATGTTAACTGTTCGTTTAATGGTGGTGTGGACCTGTGGACAAGTGCGCACCGCGTCAATGACCTGTGTACGCCTTTGAAGTGTTCTTTCAACACTTTGATTCAAACTCTTTAGACCCCCTTAACAGCTCTTTTCTAAGGAAAGACATTTCATCTGTGCTGCATATTGCACATTTGACAATAAAGTTGACATGAAAATAAATGAACATAACAGAATGAGATCAGATTTAATAGCATATCACAACATACAACAATCTACGACAAAATAACAAAACAACATCCAATCAGATGAGATAACACAAAAAGCATGATGATCAGATAATGGAAATACCACACATACGATGAGACACGATAAGATGGCATAACAACAATAACATGATCATTTTCGACAGACAGAAATATAGAGTTAGTAGTGGGTGCAGCGTGGAACATACCTGTGATATCTCTCGCTAGACGTTTATAGACGGGCGAGAAGGAGATACAGTGTCCACACCACGACGCATAGAACTCAACCACTATAGCTGAGCTGGAGTTGACCAAAACAGACTTGACATTGTCCGGCGAGAGCGCGACGATTTGATCGGACTTCGTGTACAGCCCGGCATCCACCGCTGAGGATAGCAGAATCAGAGAAAATGTCAGGCAGAGCACGGCGACGTGTCGGGGGTATTTGTTGATTTCTCCGCTAAACCGAGACGTGGCACAGTTGTAGCGCCACGCCATATTCCCCAGTTGTGTCACTCGAAGGCAAGGTTGGCCACCACTGGGATAAACTTTTCTACACAGCAGAGTTGCAGACCACCACGCCCAGCTTCCGATTATTAAGACTGCGCGTCTACAGTTGCCTTTCCGTTCAATGGGCGGAAATGACGGGTGAAAGCGTAGAGACAACATCCTTTCGACGTAATTTCGTTTGGTTATCAAATCTGGTTGCTGATAATTTATGGGGCACGCGTTAAGTGACACCAAAAAGTCTTATATTAATCTGAGCCCGACACTACGTTATTTAATTCGCAACGATTTGAAAGGCGCTTAAAATGAAATGTATTATTATTATTATTATTATTATTATTATTATTATTATTATTATTATTATTATTATTATTTGCGGAAATGCATCGGCATCCACATCCAGGTATGCAACCATACCATCATTCACCATGTGCCTTTACACTTGCCTTTACGTTAAATACATGAACATGACCCGGGGAGAGCAAGTGTCACGTTTCGTGAAGATTGAGGAACCATTGAAAACCACATTTTATAGACAACAAAAATTCGTTTGTGTTTCAAACCTGGCTGCAACTAACTCATAAATACGTGGGCTACAGATCACATGTGAACCTTTTTAAATGGACGGCTGGATTATGAACCACAAGATGCTGTACTTAGTGTGCTTTCTGTATTCATCTTTTTATTATTATTGAAATGTTTACTTGTATGCCGAACACGAAAATGTCCTTTTTAGTACACTTTAAATGGGTCAGCGGTATGGTATCCGTGGATACAGCGAACACAAGATAACACACGACCCTCACTCTGAGGATGGTTGAATGGTTTGTATGTGGTGCAAACCTGGCCTATTTTGTTTTTTTTTTGCTATTTGCATGCATTCAAGGCTATCAAGTGCAGAATGTCATTAGAAGCAAACAAGTGCTTTGCAATTTGTTGACAGTTGTGTGCATGTACTCTGTTTTACAAACACCATGTGCTAGCGACTCTGGACTTTTGCCACCAGTGCCCTGCTGACATCGGTTTGGTTTTGGATCGGATTTGTCTTTATTAGTCTTACAATGGAGAAATTTACATTTCACAGCAGCAAAGTGATGAAAGGAATGAAAGTAGAAAAACAAAACACATGAGCTGCTGGAAAGGAAGCCACTCTCGCGGCGCCGTCTTGAAGTCAAAAGAACAAAATAAAAACTAAATAACAAATAACATGACAGTACAAAGACAATATGACAAAACAAAGATACATAGAGTCATTTATTCTTAAGCACTTTCTGTACCGTCTTTGTTACATGAAGCAGTTCTAGATGAAAGAGGAGAAGATCAAAGTGTCTTTCCAGACATCATGGTGGAATGTGCACGTCGACTACAAGCTAAATGTTGAAAGCAAACACGTAGCTGTAGCATCCATTGACGAAAAGAGATTTTGTAATAGTGGAAATGTTGATGAAGACACCAACAGCCAATTATGTCGCCAACTCCTTGATTGTTGTGTGCATGTATATTAGACTAATAAAGACAAATCCAATCCATTATATGTACACAGGGTTCCAAACTGGGATCACAAACCTTTTTGAAACCGAGACCTACTTCTTGGGAAATTATTAATGTGAACAGGTACCAATTTGATATGCTCTTCTGAAGTAAGAAATGTTTTCAAATGACTTCAAATGCATGTGTTGCTGTATTCAGGACCTGACCCATTTAACTGACCAATGTTACCTGTTTTAAAATGGTCAAAAATCTGAAAAAAAAGTACATGTATACATATTAAAGACAAAGATAATGACATCCAATTACCCCCCACCCCAAATAGACGGAAAAATCTGCCTTTGTTTTTTTTTTTCAGTTTTCCTGTTTTAATGCTCAACTAACGGTGAAGGGGAAACATTTGTGAAATTAAAATATTCTGCCTACATTTTATACGATTGTTGTTGTAAGTTTTTATTGAGGAAAAAAAATGTTATTTTGTTCATTGGATTATTTTTTAATTAACTGCCCAATTAGTCCGTTATCAGAATTTCAATGCATCAGAATCCGCACAGTTTAATATCACTATGCAACATGTTATGTCTGTAGATGTCTTCCATTCCTGGAAAAATCACAACTGTCTCATCACTGCTGAGCTATTTTTAGAACATTAAAATGTCAGCTTTGTGAAATATCGAGCAAGACACGGACAGCTGAATATCAAACTTTCTCGACCATGAATATGTCCTGTGGAAATCAAAGTTTGGGGGCCGGGGGACTATTTTCGAGAGCGGAAGTATAAATAAATGAGACAATCTATATATCTATGTTATCTATTCTATAAATTTTGCTGACGCTTATGTAACAAGAGTTTGAGTGTGACTGGTCCATGTGGAACACTTGTTACATAAGGAGCCTCATTATTTCTATAATTTGTCAATGTACTATATACCTGCACAGTTGAGCTTAATTTGACCTTTGTTAAAGTTTTGAATGCACGTTCATCTTCCAGTTCTCTAACAAGGAGCTGAACAACAAGTGGGGTTGGAATTCCTAATTGATCTTTTAACAGGCCACTTCATCATCTTCACATTTTGACATCAGATAAAGATCAGATCAATAGTACCTCTGACATAAAAGGCCCCTGGGTAAGAGGTTTATCAGCAAGTCTCAGGCACGTCAACATTCTTCAACATTTTGGGGAATTTTAGAGCTCAGCTCTCTGTGACAGAATAGAAAGCACACAACGTGCAGACACGATGAGCACTTGAACATCCATTCATCCATTTTCGGATCTGTTTGATGCTCACGTGTCACGGGGCGGTGTGCTGGAACCTATCCCAGCTGTTCCTGGGCAGTAGACGGGGCACACCCTGAACTTGTTACCACCCAAATGCAAGGCACACAGAGATGAACAACAATGTGCACTCAAACTCACGGCGTGTGTTCAATCATCCTGTCATGCACGATTATGGAATGTGAGAAGAAACCGGAGTGCACACTATAACAGAAAGAGTATGCAAACGCTACAGCAAACTCGGAGCAGAGATTTAAACTCAGACCTGTCAGAAAGGGATGGAAAACAGACCAAAGAATAAATGACTTTCATCAAATGTTGAATCCCTGATTCAACCGTGCTGTTGCTTCATAGTATCGTGAAAAATATTTATAGCACAAGGTAAATAACACAGGCCCAATTAGTTCTTGCAGGTCAGTTTAAGGACAACCGACACCACTTTTTTGTTTCCTAATTGACATCAGAAAAACGTTTTATAGCATCTAAAATACCCAAAACACGCAGGATGATATTTTTAGTCAAATGCAAAACACCAATAAAAATGACCTAAAGTGTCCAAAAACTACTTCAAATTGAACCCGGAAGTGGCCAGTTTCAGAAAGTCCCGCCCCCTTGTTCGTGATGACACGCCAAGACGTCTTGCCTGTCAAAACAATGGCTTCAGATTCGGAGAAGATGCTTTCTTGTTACTCATCCATCCATGTGTTATTAAGCATGTGCAAGTTGATTGAATAAAATAACTAGACACACACACACACACACACACACACACACACACACACACACACACACACACACACACACACACACACACACACACAGAAACAACCATATGGGTTGTGAAGGAATTTTACCGCTTGTACACTAAATCCCACAGTGGTGAACTGCTGTACCACACCAGCTGATTGATGCAAATCATACATTTTATGATGATATTGCATGTATTGAAATATTTCAAAAAAAGCCACAGATTGTTGCTTTACATGTCTTTATTTACAGTTCGAAAGTCTACAAATATTATGTACATGTTTGCAAAGTACACCGTTCATTCACCAACAATCACCTAGGTTCCAGAAATTGGGGCCTGATAGGCTACAGTATATTTACACCTAAAACAAATACTTTACAAGCCAAGTGCACTTGGTGCATACTCACAGCATATTCATATAAATATTTGACATTTCAAACAATAAAAAGGGGAAGTTAGCGGCATGGGAGTTAATTTAACCAATCCAAGTAGGACCAAATATAAACGGTTGATTCATTTCCTGGTTCAGAGAAGAAAAGGCTCCCCTCTACCCCAAGAAGATGAAAGAATTAAGACAGACATGGGGTCTAAAAAAAGTGTTCAGTCTACTACAGGAAGCGCTGCATAGTTACAACAGAAAAGGTTACTTTCTCCAATATACAATCAATTCAAGAAGACAATCAGGGAAACTTGAGGTTGGCATCACATTTTTGGTACATGAGCTAACCAGCGACTACAACAAAAAAAACATTGAGGGTAGAACAGGTTTAAGTTAAGGTCACTTGAGCTTAAAAAGAGTCAGAAAGGAAAGAGCCGTCAAGCCAATAAGGAGCAAGAAAGAACATTCTTGGTTCAAGATAAGGTCACACCAAGGCCTGCAGAGTGGAAAGTGAGACAGAGTGTCCATGCTAAAAATCGACCTTAGAGTCATTAGCGTGTCATAATAACCGCTCAACTGTCTCTACGTACATCAGGTTAAAGTACAGAAACACAAAGTTTAAAAACAAACAGTAAGCTCGAACATGCGCGGAGTGATAAGGCTCAAACTGAAGTCATGAGGCTGTACTTGGTACGCTATTACAGAAGGTTTAACGTATTCAAAACGGTAAAGGTATTACGACATTCAAAACATGATGAGCCATCAAACAACACTGTTCAAACAACTTAAAGAGGCACTTGAACAGAATGTTGACCGCCATCATCACCTGGCTATGTGAGCTACGTTCTTGGCTGTTGTTTGTTCATCTTCATCAGGATGAGGAGTTGCTGTGCAAACCAAGCGTGCACTTTAAGAAAAGCAGGTGCTCTCTCATTTCGCGGAAAGGAAAAACACAAAGAACAAGAAAGGCTCAAATCCAGCATTTCAGTACCTTAGTGCAGTGCGTTATCCTTTTTTTTGTGTCTCACTTTCACACTGTGTGCTCATATGCCGTGTATTTAAATGAGATCATCCTATACCTGCTTTGTATTGGTAAACAGAAGTGATTAAGAATTGCCCAAAAAAGTTCTCAAAGGAAATCAGTAGTATTTGATATGCAGGCTGTAGGATAATTACCATTAACACAGCCAATATTAACACACAGCACTAAGGTGGGACACAAATGTGACTCTTAAATATGAAAAATATTTTTTTCATTCTTTTGAATTTCGGACATTAAGTCTATTGCCACGTTCATATTCCTTGTGCTTTTAAAATTATCCTTTGAAAACACTCCTGTTATATTTTGACAGGATAACACACAATTCCAGAAGATACTTTCTCTTCTATTAATTTTTTTCACAAAATAAATTAAATACTTTATGTTTTCCACAATATCGCATCTGTGACATCCCAATACAGAGCAGTCTACATGTTTCCGATCAGTGACACATTAATTACAAGATGGCAAAGTTTGAAGTGAAGACCAACATATACTGTTGGACAACAAGGAAGAAGAAAAGCCCGCCACAGAGGGAGCATGACTGACAGTAACGAGTTTCAGGCAAATGTCCTGCCCCCGCCACAATGAGAAATCCAAATAAAAGGACACAAAAATGACATCACTGATTGTAGTGCAGACTGTATAAAAGAAAATGTGCCACTGATCAACCAACTGTTCACCTCCATTGCTTGCAAGATATATATCTACACATATGTATGTTTTTGTTGTTTCTCAGGAACTCTTTTTACACTTTTTATACCCATGTTTGTAGTCACTACATTTAAAGTAGATTACATTCAGCTCATGGCAGCCCTTTTGGTGATGAGACTCAGCGAGTCGGCAGTGTCCTTTAGCAACAGCTCAAAGATACTGTCTGCCAATTGCATCTTGACTGACAGCTCGTCTTCTTCGTAGCAGACCCACTGAGCCTCCTCCTCATGGAGTTCCTGTACCTGCAAAACAAACAAAAATCGCTGAGGTTGTGTTCATGAATGCTTTGAGAATTCTTTCCCAAAACCACCGATTTGGAAAGATGGGGCTAATTGAAGAGAGTAAAAAACGAGAAAAAATCGTCTGTTTGCAGCTTTTGTGATCTGACCAAGGCAATAAAAGCATTACATGTCAACATTCATCTAAATAACCACGATTAGTATTTTTCCCTTCCATAAGCACGTCCGTTCGTCCAAGCATGTCATTCATGCTCAAATAACAAAATAAGTATGTTAACTGTGTAGACTTACCAGTATTTGATCAACTCTGTCTCGTTTTTTTCGGCCAAATTTCAGCATCTTCTGCCAGTCGGGTTTTTTACTATTGTTTTTGGCCAAACCGTAGAGTTTTAGAACTTCTTCTGTGACAAATTCCTGAACAACAGACAACCAAAAGTACGTGACGTTTGGGGGCGACAATGTGTGGTGGTGTTTTGGAGACAATGAAATCATACCTGTACTTTAGTGATGTCTCCTTGCATCTTGATTCTGTGGGAGAAGGCGGGTCGGACTCGCTGTGTTTTAACCCACTCGGGCTGATTGGCATTGGGGTCTTCAGCATAGATTTCCCGGAGGATTTCCCATGTCAAGTCATACACAGCCTGTGGGAATACAATTAGTTTATGCATAATAGAATGGAAAATGTACTAAAATTGATTGTCTGCATTGGCTATGGAACTATTAAGTGTGAACACAAAGAGTGGACACGAAATTAGTGTTCATCTGAATAGATGAGAAGGTTTCTTCAGCCGTCATCTGTACAAAAGTGAAGGTTTCGGACGTTTCGCCTCCTATCCAAGAGGCTTCGTCAGCGAACTAAAGCCTGACTGGTCGTATCGGCCCTATTTATATATCCCTAATGTCCAGACATGGTGGCGCCGGACACAGCTATGATAGGTCCCTACTCTCAGGTTGGGGGGGGGGGGGGGGGGGGGGGGCAGAGGACCCCTCCCTGTGGCCCCACTGATTGTTCCTACATTCCTGACTAACGACTGGCCTATTACCCCCACTCCCACCGGTATCACCTCATCAGCATAACGACCCTCATCAGCATTACGAAAGTTGCCTAACCTGTTTTGCCTAAGCAGGCTATTGTATGAACGATCCAAATTGAACCTCACCCCACCAGACCGGTTTAATGAAGGATTTTGTTGTTTTATAAGAATCACTTCTTTTACCCCCCTTTCAAACCATCTATGTTCTTTCGCTAAGATTTTAACCTCATTGTCATCAAATGAGTGGTTGCTAGCTTTTAGGTGCAAATGTACTGCCGATTGAGGTCCACTTATATTATCCCTGCAATGTTGATAAAGTCTTTTTTTGAGAATTTGTTGAGTCTCCCCAATGTACTGCTCTTTACAATTTTCATTCTTACAATGTATGGAATAAACTACATTACTTTGTTTTTCATTTGGTAGCCTATCTTTTGGATGCACTAATTTTTGCCTTAACGTGTTTATCGGTTTGAAATAAGTAGGAATTTTATGTTGCCAAAGGACTCTTTGTAATTTTTCAGAAACTCCTGCAATGTACGGTACTGCTACTCCTCTCCTTTTTGTATCTTGATAATTATTGGTTTCATTCCCTATTCTTTCTTTCTGACATTTGTTGAATGACCACTGAGGGTACCCACAGTTAGTGAGTGCTCTCCTGATATGTTTAGACTCCTTTTCTCTACCTTCAGTGCTAGTTGGTATTAGTTTAGCCCTATGCTGGAGGGTTCTGATAACTCCTAGTTTATGTTGTAAAGGGTGGTTAGAGTCAAAAAGTAAGTATTGGTCAGTGTGCGTAGCCTTCCTAAAGATTTCTGTTTTTAGCGCTCTGTCCTCTTTTATAATTACTTTACAATCCAAGAAGGCTAGTTGGTTCTCTTGATCTGAATAGGTTACACAGTGTTCATGGATGCGTGCAGGTGACCGATGAAGATTACAAACTTTTAATACGAGCCTCAATAGTGGGTGCAAAATGGTGTATTGATATCATCTTATAGTCTGCGCACTGTTGGCAACGTGTAAATAAAAAGTGTTGCAGACCGTGGTTATTTAAACAGCACACAAAGGAAGGTTAGAGTTGAGCATCACAAGTGTGAAATTAATTGAAGAGCATGTCATGGACTACCATTCCCAAATTTGTACAGGTTTTGGTTTTTCATGTCGGGTGGTGCCGATAGAGCACTGGTCAGACCTCTGGTAATGTTTTTCCCTTCTACGAGGCCTTTGCCTTTTCTTTGTTACAGCTTCAGCTGTTGTTAAAGTGATATGTAAACCAATATGAATGTATTGCATTGTATTTTGGACTGCCACCTTAATTTCAAGCTCAGGTTAACACTAGACCCATGTCATTTAGGAATCAACTGCTTTTTTTCTGATGAAATAGGAAAGCCTAAGCTTTCTTACAAATTGAATTGAATGTTTCTGTAGTCCTAAAACTCAATATTCTGCGGGTCCTGCAATTTGAGTTAAAATGACAAAAACCCTGGCACCTAAGTGGACACATTTTTGCATATTGTCTGGCAATGACTTAATAGGAACTGGCAAACTGAGCAGTTTGGATAGCGGGTGGATGGCTATTTTTCCTTTAGGACATTTATAACCTTTATTTATTTATTCTTGTAATGTGGCAATACAAGTTCAATTTGCAGTAATTCGGCAGGTAAGAAGCTCGTGTGTTGCGTGTCGTGTCTTCACCTGCTTATAGCTGCGGATCGAGCGGGCTTCCTGCTCTTCTGTTCTGTCCTCAACACTCAAAAACTCTTGGGAAGGTTTGGGGCAGGCCACGTGTGAGAGTGAAACCCTGCTTTCCTTTGTTAGGTCACAGTTTTTCCAGATATCCTGAATGGCAACATGGACCAACTTTTCTACCTCGCCAGTCGAGTGGGGCACCACCATGGCAGGCTGTACTGGCAGTTTAGGAGGCAGGGGAAGAGGGAGTGCAGGTCTCGGTGGTGTCTTTTCTGACTGGTCTCCATCTGGGTGCGCCGCCAGTCCTCTCAAGGGATCTTCAGCTGACGAACCAGACCTTCCCATACTTCCTGCCAGCCTCGTCTCTTTGCCCTTGTGCTTCTGTTGGAGCAGCTGCTGTTCCCTACGTGAGCTGAGGCCAAAGTCCTCATCAAACCAATCCTGATCGTCGCCGAGCTCATCGAGCAGATCACGGTTCAATTCCAGCTCAGCGAGCCTCTTGGCAAGCTCTTCTTGCCCACTGGCTCCCAAAATTGGACTTTCCTGTTGTAAAAGAAGCATGTTCTTATATCTATTCTTTACACGTTCGATTAGGACATCAGATTGTCGACATAACATTGGACTTTGGTTGGCAGTCAAAAAAGAAAAATCAATTGAAGAGGGCAAAGCAACAAGTTATGTTTGTCAGTCACTGACAGTTATTTCATCGTGAAAACACAATCTTTTATGGGTTCGGGCATCAATTACTAAACTCAAAACAGTAGTTGAGTAAGCCGAATAGCTGACAAAAAGGGAGGGAAGGGAAACTTTGAGTTCCTGTCGCTTATACAAAAACACTAAACGCACATGCCCGCTCGAACCATGACACCTGACACAGGCCTTTGCCTTTTTGAGTTGCAGTGCACTACTTTGTACATTTCAAATAGTTGGGTCCCTCGTGCAGTACGGCTAAAATAGGTAACTACTACTAAATATTGACACACAACTTCTTGTTTCTACTGAGGAGGATTATTTACATATTATATTACATTTTATCTATAGCTCTTGTAGTTGATGAAATTTGATTGTGTGGGTGTTTTTGAAAAAGTGTTTTCTGACGGTGTACGAGTACGCGTAGTTTGCTGTTCACAGCTTATGTGAACACCAATTAATTGTAGGGAATTTAATTTGAGGCTATTAAACTTTCATTCTGCATAAGTGGTGACTTATGCTTTCTGGAACATACACACCCAACGAAGGCATTTCAAAATACATCCGTTTTTTCCGCTATTATAATGGATCACATTTTAATTGAGATCTATTGCGATAAAGAATCTGACTCACCGGTCGATTACAAAACTCTGGTGACGATGGCTCGTCTTCTGGTAAAAATGAAGATTGGCCATCATGCGGCTCCAATAGTGAACTGAGCCCTTGTTCCTCCGACTCAAAGACGATGGATTCATTGATCTGATTGGAAGCTTCAATTTTCTGCTCTTTAGCCCTTTTAATCTGAACCAAATGCTGAACAGCGTCAATCACAAAGTTACTTAGTAATTTGTCTGCTAATGTGTCTGGAGAAATGTCATCCTTCCGAGCCTCCTTGTGATCGCCAGCTTCATGGGAAAACTCTGAAAATATCAACTGGTTATCTGGGCCCGCCTCTTCCTTCTCAGCTACTGCAGAAACTTCTGGACTATATGATGGCACATCATGGTCTGGCATGTCTTTTGCAGCTAATGCAGAAATCTCTTGACTATCTGTTGGTGTGGACTGGTCAAGAGAGTTATCATTCTCAACAATGGAAATTTCTTGACTACTTGGTGACGAGTACTGATCCAGCACATTTTCTTTCTCAACTCTGTCCGTTAACTCCAGACCATTCTGTGCTATGGATTGATTGTGATGTTGGGAAGAGAGATGAGTTTCCACTTTTGTGAGTGATATATTGATAGAGTTCTCATATGGAGGCAGTAACCTAGTCCCAAACCTGAAGAGCGAGGGATTATGGGGGGTTTCCTCACTAGGCATCTTTTCTGATATTTCCTCCTCACTTTTATGTTCATCCTTACATAGATCTAGCACATCAGAGTAGGAGTTGTCATATCCTGCAGCATCTGCAAAGATCTCAAACTTGTTGGATAAATGAGTGATCTTTTCAGGAGGAGCAAAGATCCCATGACGTTCCCCGCACTCAAAGTATACAACTCCATTGTAGGTGCCACAGTTGCTCCCCTCAGACTTGTCTAACTCCACACCAGCCCAAAACCCTCCAGCAAAGCTGGTGGAACCTTTAAATCTTAGTGTTCCAGGTTGGACGTTACCAACAAGAACGCGGTCTCCGATGTTGTAACTTGGCATTTCATCTTCATTCAGAAGGAGAGGGCTATTAGAGGGAGAGGCAAGTGCTGGGAAGATGGAATTAATGTTCTGACTTTCATTGTGAGATTCTTCAGTTTGCTGAAGATCGAGTAGTTGTCCAGATTCATGGCTTGCGCCACTAGTCACCAAATGGTGACTGAATTCTTCAAGTATCTCCTGTTCAATTTCTTCATCTTGACTGGTAGACCTGGTTTCAATTTGGCAAACTGCTTCCGGCTTAGAAATACGTTGGTCATTTCTAGGTGAAGAAGGTGTAGATGACTCAAAATCATCTTGGTAATCCGGCAGAGAAGAACAAGCCTGGACATCTCTTATTGTTGGCTCCTTCACTGAGGAAATGATATCCAAGTCCAGTCTACAGGAATGGTCAATGGATGTGTGTTTTTCATTAGGTTGTGTGATGAGGTTCGCTGCAGCAGAATATGTTTCCAACACACTATCATCCTTCTTCGACTCTTTTATTTTTGACTGTGCATCTTCAGTAGTGGGTCTTAAAGTACAGTCTGGTGACTGACACCTCTCTTGCCCCGAGGTCAGGAAATCTGGACTGCCATATACAGGGGATGGTGACACGGCTACAACATTGAGCTCTTCAGATACCGAGGTCGATTTATTATTATCTAAATGAGGGAAAGGAATTAGTTAAAAAAATCAGTTCAACAAAATCAGCACCAATATCAACAAATATGAAAAGAGGAAAAACATACTTTGGTGGAATGATGTATTGAGCCCCACAGTAGGTATTTCACTGGTTTCAGAGCTGAAAATATCCAGATTTTAGTTTTTTACATTTTCAAACTAGCGTATAACAATGCATTTGATTTATTACAAACGTGTGTACCTTTTTACAGGAGACAGGGAGCCGGATTGACCGTCAACTAATGTTGAATCTTTCTTCTGAGATTCGCCATGAGGAGTTGGTGCAGGTTCTTTGTTTAGTTCTGCCTTAGTTTTCCCAATGAAATTGTCATAGTTCTGAACAGAAAAAGGTGAGAGAGCAAAAATATGACTGTGTAAAGAAAAAAAAAACACACCAGAAGAAAGTGCACAATATTTACCTCTAGCTGTTTTAACAGGCTGGCCTCTTGTGCCTTCTTTTGCCTCATCTTCTGCTCCCTTTTGAGCTTACTTGCCATTGATTTACGTTTCCTCAGCTCCTCTTTCAAAGCCCTGATACGACTCTCTATGTCACTCTGCTCTGAAATGGGTTCTGAAAAAGCAAATGCAAAAAGAGTACATTGCAGGTTCTCTGAAAAAAATAAGACCCCTGTGATTAGCAAAGGCTAATCCAACTTGGGCCCACTCGAACTAAAACACATTTAGAGATTAGTGAATGCTTTCTTTATGTCTAAAGTTCACTTTTAAGCTATTATATAAACCAATTCTCCATAATGCAACAACAAAAACTCAGAGTTACTTCTTAAATTGAGTTTGTGAATTAAAACCAATTTGACGATTTGTAGATTTATTTCCCATTATCTTTTCATTGAACTGAGTGAAGCAGTGTCTGATCTCTGTTCCTGCTGCACAGTGGAAATTGCTTGCAGCATCACATTGTAACTGACTATTATTATTATTATTATTATTACTGAGTGCAAGCATGGCAGCATCTTTATGTTCACACATTCCACTTGCCCTCAACCAACTTCTTCAAAGCGATCTTATTGGGTTATACTGTGTTGTAAAACTCACCAGTCTGTGAAGGCATAGGTGTTTCTGTAGGCTTATTCGGGGCCTGGTGGGATACTTGTAAGGAAGAGTGAAGTTTCATGTTTCTTGTGCTGTTGGTATCAGAGCGAGAGGCACGATTGTGGCTGCCTTTGATTGGAGAAGACTGAAAAGAGGACAGTTTAGTTTATTACTTTGGGGTGATATCAGTGTGCAACATGTTTCATAGAAATTTTATCTTGACATACGTTCAATGTAAAGGCCATCTTGAAGTAGTTAAATGACTTTGTGCAAACCTGCTTGCTGAGTGAGAGGGAAGCAAAGTCCTCGATGTAATTTGTCGGGCTGCTCAGGTTTGAGGCAAGTGTAATCTCAGCCAATGATGCAGGTTGTGCTGACGAAGGACTTCTTGGTTCCTGGCAATGTCCTTCTGTGTGTATACTGCACTCAGATGTTGCTGAAGAATAATCGTCTTCAGTCACATACTCTGAAAATAAAGAAGTACAGTCAAGTTGGCTTTTTTCCCTCCTACTACTTTTGTATATGATGCATTACACTGGTCAACAAATGTTAACTGCCGGTGCATTGTTAAAATCAGAAATGCAAGTAAACCTTTCGTGAATTATTTTTTTTCACAATTCCCTTCACAATTTTCTTTTGTTTTTCTTTCAGAAAGATACAATATGGTGTCATGTATTTACCAATATTTATTATCAGGAAGATTCTTTTTTCTAAAATGGCAACGCTGTTAATAGCAACACATGACAAAATATCATTATGCAGGCTTTTACAGGTAAAACTAGAAAACAAAAGTGATAATCTCATAAAACTGATTGATGCATTGGGAAAAAAAGGTAAAGAACTTTTTAAACCAAACCAAAAAAGAAATTAAAGCACAGACAAGGCATCAGTAATAAAAAAAATGCTGTTACAGGTCACTTATGTCACAATAATGAATTTTATTACCTTTCTGGCTAATTGCCCTGGTTTCTGAGTTTCGATGGTTACGGGACTTAGGGATAATTTTTGAGACTGCCTTGCTCCGATTCTCCGATACGGAGCCGCCCTCTGTCCAACTAGCCAATGCCTCCTTTTCTATCCTTCGGACCTCTGCCTCCTCTTTATCAAGACGCTTTTTCCACTGCAACAGCTCTTCAGCGTGATGACGTCGCTGCATCAACTGCTGCTCCCTCTTAGTCAGGAATCTAATAGTTAGATGGTAGGAAAAATGCAAAAGAAAAATGCAAAGAAGTGTGTGGGTGGGGAGGGAAAGAAAGGAGAAAAATTAAGATGGCATTAAAGACAGAAGAAAGGCGAGAGTTAGTATTGGCAATCCAGGAAAAATGGAAATGGACGATGTACAAATAGGAGAAAGATGTTTGGCAGAGCAAAAAAATTCAAAAAAAGAGGCAGATTCAAATCTCCAAGAACTGTTTTCACAGCAAATACCCATCAGACACGCTTTCTTGAATCAGAGATGAAAGTGGACTTTTCTGAAACTTCAGAGAAAAAAAAAGATGCCGGTTGTGTTGCCGCTGATTGGTTGATACCAAAAGAGGCACATGTGCGTACATCTTTGCGCTGATGCACGCACAACAGAGAACAGCGGACTATTGAATCAAAGGGTCGCTTCAAATTAAAATTTGAAAAATCCGGAATTCCAGCAAAATCTGGAGGACTTTCATCTCTGTTGAATGAAACAGTCATACAAGTGAGAAAGACCCAGTGACCAAGGTGATTATTGAATAGCAAGGAGGGAAAAAAGCTTATTTTAGCAACAAACTAAACACATTTGGTAAAAAAAAATATCTTTTTACATAACAGTCGTATCAGGCTGAGTAAATTGAGTAAATTTCCTATTTTTTCAATACTCAACATGGATCAGACCCCATTTAACGATGCTATTTTAACAAAGTATTGATCGAGATAAAAGTGCTGAAAATATTCTTGTGCACTTGGATGATGGCAATAGCCATGTCAGGTTTTATGGCGGTTTTCTTTCAGTGTTTCTTTAATTTCGTTTATTAAAAGTAATTTACTGTAAACAGGATAAAGGGTCCAAATCAGGCACAGAAGTTGGCCCATGGGCTAACTCGACAAAACAGATGCTGTTGCGCTTCAGTGTTTGTTGTTGATCGAATTTAAAGGCGATCTAGTCTGATTTCCTAATTAAAAGGAGGATGCCATTGACCATGAAGCATCATCACCCTATTCTCTTCTAGTGAATGGGTTAGGTTAATGGGTTAGGAAACTAGGCTAGGTCAATGGGTAAGGTTACTTTCTGGGTACTTGTCATCCCAAGCTATGAAACAGAAAGTCAATCAAGGGACAATAAAGATATTTTGGTTTCGTCCATGAGACATGGTCGAAACTGAATGTGGAACTTTTGTCAACCTGTAAATCGAGAAGGAACGAGATTATTTGGAATACAACTTTTTTGTTGTTTTTGTCTTGTTTTGTGTTTTCTTTTGTCACTTTGTGTTGTTGTGCCTCGTGTAGAATGGATACAGATTGTTCTTCAGCATTTTTGACCACGACATTCATCAACGAGGAGACTGTGCTGAGCGGTTGCGCCTTTTCAGCAGCATGAATATGCCAGTACTGTTTTTGAATGGGAGAAATGTCGGTGCCATTCGACTGCCATCGCTGGACAGCTCTGGGACTATTGTGATTTTTTTCGCCTGTAATGGGCAGCATCTTCACAGCCCCGCTTTGCTCAGTGGAAAGGTCGGTGCTGTTGGACAGTCTGCGGCTAGATGGATGCATGGCTTGAGGATCCCACGATAAGAAGAAAGGAGCATCAGCGCAGAGCGCCATTGCGTATGTGGAAATGTTGCGGCTTGGAATTGAAGCAGATTTATGTGGGACAGGAGATGTGAGACAATCTCATTTCGACAATGGATGCTACAGCTGCATGTTTGCTTTCAACATTTAGCTTGTAGCCGATGTGCACGTTCCATCATGATGTCCCTGATCCACTGGTGGAAAGACGCTTTGATCCTCTCCTCTTTCATCTAGAACTGCTTCATGTAATAAAGAGGGTACAGAAAGTGCTTAAGAATGAATGACTCTCTGTGTCTTTGTGTTGTCATATTGTCTGTGTGCTGTAATATTATTTGTTATTTAGTTTTTTTGTTCTTTTGACTTCAAGACGGCGCCGCGAGAGTGGCTGCCTTTCCAGCAGCTCCTGTATTTTGTTTTTCTACTTTCATTCCTTTCATCACTTTGCTGCTGTGAAATGTAAATTTCTCCACTGTGAGACTAATAAAGGCAAATCCAATCCAAAGAAAAAAAAAGTGTAAATGGCACAATGAAAATATGCAGAGCCTTTGACCTTCTTCAAATCAGCCACTACTCATTACAATACGCATTTGCTGTCGAAAATTAGTGTGAGTAGGTTTAGCATTCTGCAAAAATATTAAAGTCCAATGTACAGTTGCCAAAAGGTTAGCTTTTTTTCAACACATATTTCCTTGGACATTTAAAACGCCCCTCACCACAAAGAAAAAAAAAAACCCTGAAAACTAAGAATCCCCAAATTCATAATCAGACACCATTCTCCACCACACCCTTGTGACAGCCCAGTGCCAGTGTTGAACACACGCTTTTTCGTTGGGAGAGGACAGGGATGCATGTGAGTTGGGGTCCAGGCTATGCAAGTGAGGCGGAAGGTGTTGTAAGAACTACACAGTACCTGTCCAACTGGTTGTAGATAAAGAGCTGGAATTTAGGATGAAGGTTGGGAAGACAGACACGAAGGGAAGCCCAGTGCTGGGCTGTGAATACGGAAAAAAAGCAGTGGACGGGACAACAGTGTCTACAACACACAAACATGCAACAAAGCGAACAAATAAAACACACAAACAAATGTTGGGGAAACGTAAAAAGACAAGAAATGACAAAGGGAAAAATAAATAAAACAAGAGGACAGAGGGAAGGAAACAAGTAGAGAGGGAGAGAAATGAACCATGTGAGCGTGTTTTTTCTGTGTCTCATTGGAAACATTCAGCTGCCCACTGGAATAGTTAAAGGACAACCGACGGCTCCGGACAAGTTGTGTCCATAATTTGTAAAATCACTTAAAATGACTTCTACTGAGCGTATTTTACAAAGGTTCCACCGCATATTTTACGTTTTAAGACTCGCGCTGAATATTCAGGAAGTCTTGTTTTCGAGTTGATGACGATCCCCTACGTGATGTTACATTTGGAACGCCCATGACCGAGAAAGCGACACACAATGCATTTTGCGGTACTTTGTTTGGTCTGAAAACTTCGTGTTGATCCGTGTTGATGGCAAAATTAGAAGGAAAACACATAAATAACGCTATGGTGAATCATTGTGTGTTTCACCAAGACTACTATTTGAAATTTGCTGACACAAATTCTGGGACACTACATTGCTGTCATTGACGGCTCGAATTGATTTGGGAGCACTCCTTTAATCGATAGCAAACATTTATGCTTTCCTCTTCAGAACTACTTGAATCATATTCATAACTGGATGAGTAACAAGAAAGCATCGTCTCCGAATCGGAACTACGTGAGCCCATTGTTTTGTTTCTTGTTTCTTTGGGTATTTTAGATGCTATAAAACGTTTTTCTGATGTCAGTTCGGAAACAAAAAAATGGTGTCGGTTATCCTTTAAATTTCTAATGTTGACAGCATGCATGAACCATAAAGTTTTATTCAACATACCGGGGCGCCACGCCGATTTCAGGTGAATGAATATGAGAAACTATGATAAATGTTGAGCTGTGGGTAAAGTGATTGTTAGTGTGTTATTTTAGACACTGACCACAAAAGGAAGTGAGTAATGAGCAAAAACAATAATTCTAAAGATCGTGGGCAACAAAAAACTCCCCCTTCCAAAGAAAAAGTCTTATTAAGTTCAGTTTGGTTAGTTTTGTTTCTTATAGTATTTCCAAACATATTGCACATATTGATTATCATTTAAGTACCGTTGAACAAATGTTGTACCAGTAATTGCAAAGGTAATATCATAATATCACCCAGGTAAAATTGCAACGACAGAAGTGTGAAGCCTTATATTGAAGAAAAAAAAGTGCTAGAAAATGGCTCCGCAATCACATGACTTAAGCTGGGAGCCAAGACAAAAAGACAGATTAATTTCAATCAGGTGCAGCTACGGGTCCAAAAAAAAGTTTATCGGGCACAAAATACAACAATTGTCAGAAAGAAAGACTGAATAAAAAACATCCGTGTTCTATGGAGCAGATGCAAATATGGATTATAAAAACATAAATCAGGTAATAAAAAAATTAAGGATGAATGTTCCCAGAGCTCAAGAGTTTCTCGATCAAAATGCCCACAACTTTGTGATAGAGTAATCAACATTGGTTTCATAACCAAAAGACAAATTATAAATTATTGTTAGTTTAAATTTGTTTTGTTTCCAATTAGGTGGTTTTTTTCCTATCTCAACACTCAGCTTTGATAATTACAACAAGGGTAAGTGGAGGTTTCGTTAAGATTGTATGAATGAAGAATAGCATTTACTTTTCATCCGTACGGGAACGCATCTTCTTGAGCTTCTGCATGATGCTGCTCGTCTCGCTAGCAGAGATGGAAGGTGATGGTGATGGGGTGCGGCTGTCATCAGTAGGTCTGATGTTGGAATGAGCTGCTTCTGACACAGGCGTTTCTGACACTGGAGACTCCTTGCGAAATGACAAATTTATTTAGTTTAGTTAAAAAACTTTTTCTTGATTAGACAACGGTTGTACTGTATCACGTACAGGTGGGACCTGACAACCAGCAGACTTGAGACGCTTTTTTAGTCTCTGTGTTGAGTTCCTCATTCGCTCAATTTCTTCTTGCTGCTTCAACAGCAGCTGCTTTTCTTTCCTTGCCACTTTATTCGCTTCTTGAAGACGCTTGATCTCAGCCTTACAACATATTTTGTATTTAAAAAAATATATGCAAACCAATGGCTAATTAGACTAGGATACCTGTGTACTATTAACTGGTACACGTACCTGCTCCTCCTGAAGTCTTAATAATAGGCCCTTTTGCTTCTTTCTGATAGGTGGCAATTTGTCATCCTCGCCCTTGTTCCTCAGCTGTTTTTTCTGGTGCTCGAGCCATGCCAGCTCAGTTCTGATTTTTTCCTTGACAGCTCTCTGGCGCAGACGCAACAGCGCATTCTGATGCTGCAGTCGTAGATCCTCATCTTTCATGTGCTGGCGCACCATGTCCATGGTGAACTGGGAGAAGCTATCCTTTCCACCAGAAAAGGACATATTTGGAGTTTGATGCTGTGGGTGAAGAAAGGCAAATAATTTGGGTCAATGACTGGTGAAAACACCATCTATAAATCACAATAAGCTGCAAGTAAAATTAAAAAACAATCGAATTTGAGAAAACGAGAGTGAGATAACACACACCCACAAGTCGAGCTTATTGGCCAATTTTCGATGGATCAATTGAAGTGGCCACAGAAAACTGCTCGAACACTACTCTCACCTTTGTACCATGATGTGACCCTGAGACTAGTGTTGAGGTGTCCCCTACAGCTTCCACCTCTGAATCCTCGTGGAGATGTGGCTCGTTCTCCAAAGAACTACGGCGGTGAACCTTAGATGGCAGCAAAGAGCTGATGGAGCGCTCTTCTGCCTCATCCTCCGTTCTGGACGAGTCAAACTTGAAAGAGTACTCTGAGAAACGAGACAAGCTTTACTCAGTGTCCATTGTGATTCATGATGGAATGCAGTTGTGAGCTCATAATGAACTGGAGAAGTTTTAATTTTTTTTAGGTGATACCTTTGTCATCAGCTGCGGAGGGGATGCTTTCACTACAGAGGGAGTCGTTGTTCACAGTGGGACATTCCTCCTCAATTGAATTGCTGCACAGTTCCCTCTCTGCCTGTTTGTCATTTTCTTTCCTCCACACCAAATCTGTTTCTTCTTTGTTCATCACTTGGTTATGTTCCTCAGATGTGTGTGATGGGCTGTTTGGAGAGCTATCGTTTGCACCACTAAAACAAAGGAGAGAGAGGGGGGGGGTGTTATACTTTGTTCCTCACGTTTACTGTAATTCATTGAGACTTGTGTTATGTAAATAAGTATGGCTAGTACATGTGATTGGGTCGACTTGATTCCTCTCTCTGGAAGCTGGAAGCACAATTAAATCAAATTTCATCTCAGTGTTCATCTGTGTAATATTATAATGTAGTTAATTTATTTATGAGGAAGCTAGAACTATTTATTTATTGTTTAAAGAAAGATCTTACCTGTCGGAATCTGAATGACTCTGCTTTTCCCGATGGTGCTTGGTCAGAATAGAAGACTCAGGTGCAACAACAGACACAGAGAGAGCTCCTTCTATCTGAGTTCTTGCCAGATCTGTCAACTGGTGGAAGCATTTTGCAAACTGATGACATACTGGGTGCTTGTGTTTGCAGTGGGAATCATGCATTAATGGTGTGACCCCACAATCAATCAGCCATATCAAAGTATTGCTGACCTCTTTGATGTGTCGCGCTGCTTCAGCCGTCTCTTTTTGAGTTAAAGCTAGTTTTTCCAGTAATTCTTCATGAGCCTGTTGTCCAAAAACAAAGCGGCAGTTTAAACCCAAATCTCTTCGTATTTCCAACTGGTAAATCTTTGGTAAGAATAAAGTAACAGATCAGCTGAATATTGAATGTGATTTTTTACCCGGGCAGTTCTTTCCCTGTCTTCTTCACGTTTCAGCTGGGCCTCCAAAGCCTTTCTTTCAGCCTGGATCTTCTGCTCATAAAGGTCATTCTCATATTTCTGCTGTGTGGCCTGTAAGGTTTAAAAAGAAATACACATCGAGGATGCCAATTAACAAAAATTAAAGAGGTTAAAATGCAAAAGGAGAGATTAACATAATTGGTTTGTCCTTATTTTATGAAATTAAAAGCCATGGCCTTGTTTTACCTCAAATATTTGTGCCAATGAAGGACTCTCCTGCTGGGCTACAGACACACCCATCAGCCTCTGCACATCCCCAAGATGTCTCAAAGACTCATCGATGCAATCCTGGTATTGGAACTCTGCTGTCATATGACGATGCAGGGCGGCCGGAGAATACTGAAGATTACCTGAAAGAAGGAATGAGGAAGAACAGAGACTTCATACGCTGACTCATAACTAATGAGCCTGGGAAAACAGAAACTCGTTTGTCTAGCTTATTTATAAGTAAAAAAGTCCTACTAAATTATGAAAGTGATGTAATCTTATGTAAATGTTTCTGATCTGTGATTATGTACCTGTGGCCCTGCTGCTTTTTCTTGGCCCGGCACTGAGGCCATTTCTGGGAGATTCCGAATGAAGATCTGCGGCTGGGGTGGAGCCCAGGAAGCCAGGAGAAGTGATCTGTCCTTTTGATGGTGAACACATTTGTTGCTTGGCCTGCCCATGTTTTGGGAACATTTCAATGACGTGAGTAACACATTGATTTTCATTGAAAGGAAATAAACAGTATAGCATGGATAAGTCGCAGGTTGTTACTCATATGAATCACCCAAAAATGAGTCGGTGAGCAGTTCCAAAGATTATTACAAGTTAAAAAAAAAATACAATATGCATAAGAAAGCAAGTAAAATAGTAATTGAATTGAGAGAAGCAAAATGTCAACTATCTGGGTTATTGCAGTGTTTGAAATAGCGTCTGCACGGTGGCCCGGAGCGTACAAATTTTACGTCAGGCATGCAGCTTTCAAAACGTCTCGGCTATAAGTCAAGAAAATATATACATTTTTTTCAAATCAGATGTTTGTTTTATTCAATAAAGCTAAAGCTACCGGTACAAGCCACGTGGACTCCTCTTTCTAAGCGGCTTTCAAAACTCTCAAGTACACTTTTCAGTCAGGGTGTAATCCGAAACAAGAAACAGGCTTCTGATTGGAGTATGCAAATTGACAAATGAACGATCTTTTGGCAAATCAGAAGCCTGTTTCGTGCTTCGGACTATACCGTGACTGAAAAGTGCACTTGAGAGTTTTGAAAGAGGAGTCCACAAGGCGTAGACAACGCAACACAACTATTACATTGTGCACCATGACGACAAACGACAACTGGAGGAAAATCTTCAGCAAGGGATATTTACCATAAATTAAGCAAAAGAGCATTTGTGGTAGGTACTTCCTTAATTAAAAAAATCCTTTATACGTCACAACAATGTTTTTTTTTTTTTGCGATTAGTCGTCTTATTGTGTTTCAAGCTGTGAAAAATGGGGCAGGCAACTTTATGGCCTGGCAGGCAACTTTTAAGAGTTGTCTGCCCGCGTGTCCGCTAACTTTTTGCCATGAGTTTCAGACACTGGTCATTGGCATAAATAATGCGACATAAATGATGAAAATTCTAAACAGAACCAAAAATGCTATTTCACCATCAACATTAAGGCAAACTCTGCACTAACCTCTGGAGCCATGGGTAGACCCATTAGTCTCTCCACATCGCCAAGCTGTCTCAAAGACTCCTCAATGGACTCTTGGTACTTGAGCTCTGCTGCCATGTACTCCTGCAGGGCAGTAGGTGAATGCTGGAGTTTACCTGAAGATAAATATTTTGGAGCAGACAATCAAATAAGAGACATTAAAGATTAATGGTTTGCCAGTGGCTGGAGTGTACCATTTTTTCGATAATCATTCTTGACAGAGGCTGGCGCTTGAGACAAACCCAAATCGGAAAAGGCTGGAGGAGAAGCCAGTTTTTCTCGGGATGGTGGAGACTTTTTACTTTCCATTGCCACACTAGAATTATGATACAGAAATATCACAAAACAATAGAAAATAGCAATTCCAAGAACAACATCTGCAACAACATTTTGAGGTTAGGCAACAAAGAAATTCAACATTCCATTAATGGCACTTCTTTAGACTGTTCATACTTTAACGAACCAAGCTAGACCAGCTAGCTTTCTAGCAATCTATCTCTATGTATATCTATTAGCTATATAGCTGGCTAGCTTTCTAGCTCGCTAGCTATTAGCTATCTATTAGCTAGCTAACTTTCTATCTATTTGAGTAAATTCTGGGGTGAGTGAACGCTGGCGCGCGTGGCTGCCGCTGCTCACCCACAGGAAAACCTTGAGAGTTTTGAAAGGCGCTTATAAATGAAATGCATTATTATTATTAAAAAAATATTAGTTTGTAAACAAAGGCTACAAATTGAGTTTGAAGATGATTATTTCACATAACCAAATTACAAAGAAATCTTAAAACTTATCAAACTGAAGAAACCAGAATACCTTCAAACAAATGATACAAGGCTGTGAGTTTTCCCAATTGCGGCATGAACGCCACCTGGTGGTCAGTTTTAAAAACAGAGTTGTATTCAGTCACCTGAGTGGACTGCAAGTGTTCTTTGACTGTTGGCTCATGCAATGAAATGAAACAAAGTCATCATCGTAGACTGTTGCATCTCTGTGGGATACTCCCGATTGAATAGAGCAAGAAGATGGAGAATTCCTGTTATTCACTGTGGGAGAAAGACAAGAAAAATGTTCAGATGTTCCTCAACAATCCACTTATTAACCTTGTATTTCAACATCACTGGGCACCAGGTCAGGCAAATGTAATTATGACTAAATTAACCTTTAACGTTGAGGTTCTTTAAGTAAATGTTGATGACACTGAAAGGGTCTCCTTTGTTCAACTCCTCCCAGGGCATTTTATTGCAGTTTGGAGGCGTTAATTGTGACGTGAGGGCCAAGGACTTGGCAGCCTCCTTCTGGAAGTCAGTGAGGCGCTGCACGTCCATTCTTTGACCAAGACAGCCATTTGACTTATCTGCCAATGTCAGACCATGATTGTTGGGAGGGTGGGGAGGAGGACTCATTTCATCCTTACTGAAGCTCCCCTCACTCAAAATGGTACCCTCACTGATAGAACCGCCACTTGAATTATGTCGATCTTTCCTATCTTCCCTGTTGTCTTCAGCTGCTCTGTAAGATCTAATATGAGGCATGTCATCTGTTCTCTCAAAGCCATTGACTTGGTTCCTTTCCAATTCATAGCTGCAAGCAGAGTGCTCTGATCGATTAGGTGTAGTTTGTTGTTGCTGCCCTTTGAAGGTGTGCAAATTGCCAGCTCCGGGAAGAGAGGCGTTATTGCATGGACTAACACCGGCGTTTGTTATAAGTCTCTGGATCCTTGATGTCAAGTCGGCATTTTTAAATGTGCCAGGTCCAGATGCCAAGCCTCTCTCGTGAATATCAGGGCCTGTGGACCTCAGGGCAAAAATATCCGTGTCTAAAGAAGTTGCCTCGCCATAGTTGATTCCTACTCGGGCAATCTGTCGGGCTTCATTCTCAATGCGATTTGAGAGAGAGATGGCTGTAGCTTTGAGGGCATCAATCCGGGACCTCTTTGACTGAGACCAGGTGGGGGGTTCTGCAATAGTGGTCTTGACATCACCAGCTGACACTGTGTTCTCCAGCCTCCGAGGTTGAGAAAGGAGAGCGTCATAATTTGTACAACCCAGTGCACCAGTGCTGGAGGCGGAGATAAACTGAACAGCTGGGCTGAGTTCAGGATTAAGGCAAGAAGAAACTCCAACATCCAAATCACCCCTGAAACAGAAATGACGAAATCAATACAGTAAGCAGCTCGTCGCAAATCTTTGCAAATGTACTATTTATTTCCTGCAGACTACACTGAAATATAATTCTTTTAAAGTCAGACTAATCTATATCAAATAGATCAATAATCATGGATTATTTTGAAAACAAATGAAATATTTTGCGTCCTGGTGTATTTAAAATTGTCCAAATACAAACAATTTTAGATCCATAATCTCAGACTTGTGTTGCATGAAAATAAAGCATTTGCAAAAATCTTTTGACTTTGAAAAAAATTATCACTTTTCTCACACCAAGGACAATAGCAGTAATTGAACCTTAATTTATGTTTCTGCATTTTCTGAATTGACAATGTCAAACAATGTCCTGTTTTTGAACATAACAATGGATTAATAAACTAAATAAATTGACAATGAATTACTGAAGTAATCGTGAATTGCGACCCTAAGTGAAATATGATCTGAGTAAAGAGATCAAAATATTTGGAAAGAAACAAAACGAACAGATTACAGCATCAATATTCCAGTGTAACTGATGAGCTGTTGTGTAAATTATGAATGCAGTAAAACAAAGCGTGTATGACCCAATGACAAGGTATGGTAATAATGTATATACTGAACAATCCTCTAAAAATGGAGAAAATCACCAACTATATCCCACTTATTATTTTTGAAAAGATAGTAATGTGTCATCTCACCTTTCTAATTGAGAAGATAGCTGATCAGTCAAAGATCTGTCACTGCTTGAGGGGCTTTGTGGTAGTTCCATTTTCTTATTCTCTTTGTCCGACTCTCCAGAGGGTTGGTACATTGGTCTCTGTGGTGAAAAGTTAAAACAGGAGAAAGGCACTTCAAACTTTCAGCAACATTATATTTGTTTGAAAATGGAACAAATGAGTTCAATGCTTATAATACATACCAGTGGATTTGACACCGCAGAAGATTGCATCTGTATTGCTTCTCCAAGATGGGTCTCATCAATTGTGAGAAGATTGTCGGTCTCTTCTCTATACCTTTTCTGCCAAGGGGTGCCAGTTGGTTCAATGGGAGCGACAGAAGTTTTAACCATTTTCTTTTGCCTCGTAGAGAGCTCCTGAAGCCTCTGGTTTCTTTTCTCTGCCTCCTCTTTCAAAGACTTCTTCTCTTCTGCCTGTCGTCTTTTTCTCTCTTCTTTTTGCTTAACAATGTACTGACGGATTTCATCTGAATCATAGTGCCGTTTCTTCTCCTGAGTTTCAGC
Organism: Hippocampus bargibanti; assembly: GCF_051943395.1. Classification (NCBI taxonomy): domain Eukaryota; kingdom Metazoa; phylum Chordata; class Actinopteri; order Syngnathiformes; family Syngnathidae; genus Hippocampus; species Hippocampus bargibanti. Next base: position 18,368,602 of record NC_142740.1, on the reverse strand, counting down.
CACACTTGTGGACCCTGGTCGATGTGGGGAGGGGTTGGCACTACGACACACTCTTGAGGGCCCATATGTAGTTCCCCAAAAAGAGAGGGGAGTCCTTGTTTGAGACAATGACCTTGCTTTCTCCTTCTGACTACCCTTACCTCGACCAGATCTTGGTCGAGACCGCTCCTCGTCCACAGTTGCTATGGATTCAAGCGCCGGGTCATCAAATATGGCCTGGATGTCTGCTGACAAGAGGTCTTTGCCTAGAGACACTGGACACTTGTCCTGACAAGCAGACAAGGGCCTAGAAGTGGAAGTGGAGTGGCTTCTGGATTGAGCCTGTAATTCACTTTGACTCCTGTCTGTGTTTCTAGGGCGAGGACAGTGGTTTGCTTCAGAGCCTTTGTCAACCGTGGACCGCCGATGAGAAACTGTTAACAGTAAGGTAGAGGGTGAGAATCAAAACATTTAAATAACGGGAATGTGAACTGCAAAACAATGTAGCCCATACATAAGTTATCCCACAACACAAAAACACATCATGCCATTGTCTCAAATCAAATACACTGAAAATGTATGCATTCCACTCAAACAGTGACCTGTGTTCTGCCCCAAAAAGGAATTGCGATGTTACAATTAAATACGTTGAATGCATGATGATGTTTTCAGATCAAGATGACTGAGTTGAAGAACTGATTGCAGGTAATTGTCAAACTGATTTTGAGGCTTGCATCCCGCTGAAAGGTCAACATTTTAAGACTGTTGGCAAAGGTAACAAATATTGTGTTCTCGCCAGGGTTCGCCACAAAGGTCACACATATTCGCCAAACATCCTCCAACAATTAGGCTTTTTTTGTCACAAAGAAGTTCAAAATGCATGAAAAGCCTGTATCATTTTTGAGGAACTGCACAGCAACAAGACTGACAATGATGCGAGGGAACCTGCCGTGTTTGAATGAGCACTTGCGCGGTTGTTCATTTCAGACACAGACAATTAGGACTTGATGGATTCGAAAATGACACTTGACTAAAAAATAATGCAAGTAGACTGTTAAATACTTAAAGGACAACCAACATCATTTTTTTTGTTTCTTAACTGACATCAGAAAAAACATTTTATAGCATTGAAAATACCCAAAACACGCAGGCTGATATTTTTAGTCAAATGCAAAACACCAATAAAAATGAGTTTAAGTGTGCTAAAACTGCAAAAAGTTGAGCTGCGAATTGGGGATTTTGAGGAAGTCCCGCCCCCAGTTCGTGACATCACGCCAAGACGTCTTGCCTTGCTCGAAAATCAAAACAATGGCTTCAGATTCGGAGAAGATGCTTTCTTATGACTCATCCAGTTATGAATATGATTCAAATAGTTCTGAAGAGGAAAGCATAAATGTTTGCAATTGATTAAAGAAGTCCTTCCGGGTCATTTTGAGGCGTCAGGACTGATGTGTAGCGTCCCAGAAAATGCAGAAGATGGCGGCCAAGCTCCGTTGGAAATGGGCTGATTTGTCTGCTGGGAATTTGTTTTCAGCGAATATCAAATAGTTGTGTTGGTGCAACACAACGATTCACCATCATGTTATTTATGTGTTTTCCTTCTAATTTCGCCACCAACACGAAGTTTTCAGACCAAAGTACGGCAAAATGTATTGTGTGTCGCTTTCTCGGTCAGGGGCGCTCCAAACATGACGTCACGTGGGGATCGTCATCAACATGAAAACAAGACTTTCTGAATATTCAGCGTGAGTCTTAAAATGTAAAATCTAGCTATATGCGAAGGAATCTTTGTAAAATACGCTCAGTAGAAGGCATTTGAAGTGATTTTACAAATTATGGACACAACTTGTCTGGAGGCGTTGGTTGTCCTTTAAAGTAGAACTGAACTTGATTTTGCTCCGGCGGTCTTTTTAAAAACACGCAAGCGAGGATGCATGCTGACGAATTATTTAAGGTAATATAGGTTTTACCAATAATACAATGTGTCCAATACAGAAATAACATCCGAAACTGAAATTACACCCTTTAATATGGTGCGCCAGATGGTTGTGAAAATACAGAAAAGACAGCATATTGAAGTAGTTGGGTTCGGGAAGGCGTTGCCGTGCTAACTTTAATCCGTGATAAATAGAAAATCACCATCTCGATTTGAAAGAATGTAATCCAGTCAGTTGTGAACCACCCTAAATTGAGCCAAGCTTAACTGGATGCCAATCCTACTCTGCCACTCCCCGGGGTCCTTGCCGCCAGCAGTGGGAGCAAATCAGGCCACGACTTAATGTTCACACAACTGAAACAGCCAGTTGACCTCAATTCCTGCTGGGCATTGGCATTCAGTAGAGACAAAGTTTATAAAATGAGGGAGATGACACGATATAGTCAGTTATCAATTTAGGAACTTTTGTTATTCACAAAATCTGCATTGTTTCAGTGTGCTTGCATGCCATGCAAATTTCCCCATTGTGGGACTATTAAAGGCTTTCTGATTCTGATGTATTTAGATAGTCAAACTCTTAGACAACACTAGAAGGCATGTATTTAGATTCAGAAAGCCTTTAATCATCCCACAATGGGGAAATTTGCAATTTAACAGGTTCAAAATCATGAGTGAATAACAGGGTAGATAATACTAATAAAAATGTGGAACCAGAAGAAGAGAAATGGAGAGCAGCAACAATAAAAAAAAATAGAATGAGCATTCTTTTTACACAGTGAAGTCTTATAAAACAAATTATGGATGGAAATAATCAAATAACTGAAAGGAGCATTTATGACATAAAAGTGACACATTCCATATGGCTGTTCAAAACACCCCAGCATTTATCCTGTTTTGTTTTTGGAATCTGCATTCTTTTCAGGTTTTGACACATTGCATACAACGCCAAGAGGTGAAAGAAGATCAGTTAAGATAAAGCAAAGATGGCAAGTTTGGATTTGGGCCGAGTCAGCTATATATACCGTAATGGCTTAATGTGTGTTGAAGAAGAAAAAAAAAGAGGTCTGTGTCATGCAAATTTTTCCATTGTGAGACAAATAAAGGTTTTCTGATTCTGATAATGTATGGATAGAAGAGTTCACTTGCCCCAACCTGTTTGGTGCAGTTTGTCTTCGAGATGGTGCCTGTTCACCCTGGATTGCTTGGGAGCGGTACCAAGTATCTTGTTTACTAGCTTCAAGCCCTCCCGCCAAGAAGCAGGGGTAATCACTGCAAGAAAAATATCTTAACAATGTACTCGCTTGTCAAGTGTGATACAGATAGAATAAACAGGTGTTAATAGCTCTGGAAAATATCATTTAATAGCTCACTGAAATGTTCAAATAGTTCCTGGTAATCCAGAGACATGTCGACAAACGAGCATTTGTTTGATGTGTTCGGTAGAATCACATGAACTTGGCTTGAGTTTTTGGATCTATATATGGAACCATGCCTCATGAATGAACTCAAACAAATCAAGTTGGAGGAGGTAGCAAAAACCAGAGAAACCATCAACAAGAGGCTTACAACAAGGGTATGCAATACTTGTCTATATTGTGTATGTGCGTGTACCCGTCCCTACCAAAATGCTGAGCACAAGAACAATCACACTTGTTAAATATACTTTGTCGAAAGTGCATACATATGTATCCTTTTTCCAACCTGTTTTTGCATTTTGGCCAGAGGCCGATTTGTGGATTTTCCTGGTTGGTTTAGCTTCTCTCTCTACAATATGATGCCGTTCTCGTTGCGGTCTGGAAACAGAGCTTCCTGTAACAACATTACAAGAAACATGTAAGACGTCTGCCGCACTGTCTCACTACTTCAAAGTTTAATGGTGTGTCTTACCAGCAGACTGCTTTAATGGGTCCTTTTGCTGGTCCTTGTTGAAACTGTGAAAATCCTCTTCTTTTAAAGCATTCCCATGGGAAGCACAGGTCCTGGCCTCACTTTTGCTAAAGCCTGAGGAAGAAGCAAACAAATGAAATCTAATTCTGCAAAACATTTACTGCAAAACTATGCTACTACTATAATAAAAACTCTAATAAGGTAGGTAAGGGTATAATACCTTTGTATGTAGGCGCTTGCGGTGCAGCTGCTATCTTTCTTATTTTGGCTTTAGTGCCTCTATTACTCTTGGCGGACCTTATGGGCTGCTCAAGATGCCCCAACACCTTTTCCTTTTCTGCAGTCTCCTCCTGATGTTTTACCTGCTTTCGAATACGCTCTTTGAGTTTTTCCAGCTTATCATCCGGTTGATGTCGCCTAAGGTTTTCCAAACGCTGGGAATCAGAGCCTGGACTGCTGGAAGGACTGCTTTCCCATCTGCATATCAAGTCAGAGGCAGGAGGTAGAAACTGACTGGACTTTTGAATATCCATGCTTTGGGTGAGTTGTGCCTCAGGACTGCAAGTCTCCATAGGTGGGACTGAAGTTGTCGCATGTGATGGGTCGGCGTCAACCTGCTGGGTGTCTACAGTGGGCGGGTCATTGAGGTAGTGGACCTGTGTGCTGTCTGCAGAGTGCGTGATGTCCTGGGTCCCATCAGTGTGCTTGTCCCAAAAGTCTTTCTGGTAGACGGGGTTGCTCAATGGAGCCTCTGAGGATGGGGACAAAGGCCCTGACAGTGACTGTGGCGTGAAATCCTCCAGCTGAGATGAGGGTTGTGATGGAGGGGCAGTCTCTCTGGAGATAAAACAGATTACAGTAGATCAGTGAAGAGGATCAAGATTTAGTCTTAATTCAACATTCACACATATGGGGGCTGAGATCAAGTATGAATGGTCACATTTTACTATGCTTCAAATATCTTGTTTTTCTATCCTGTCACCCCCCCCCCCCCCCCCCACCCAGCCCATCCCCTTTCAAATTGCTGCTGTGGACTCCAAATTTCCCCATTGTGGGACGAAGATATGTTTTTTGATTCTGATTTAGAAATGCAAACATACCTTCATTGATTGACATTACAGTAGATGTGTACCAAAAACAATTGATGTTTCATGCGATAAGTTATTGTGACGATAAAGACATTTCTGTTGTGACATAGTTATTCGTTTCTCCTTAGACAACATTTAAGTTGATATTATATTTAATCAAATTGTCCATCCCAACCTGTATGAAACCAACTGTTCCCTGAGCGCCATACTGTTGTGCTGGCTGACGTTGCTGTCATGGGTGGTGTTTCTTAGCGGGCTGCGTGAGCATCTCTTTACAGAATTTGACCGCCGATGTTCTTTGGACTTTGAGGAACCCCTCGTCTCATCTGTTATGATGCAAAGCCAATCTTAATAGCCCATCACAATTAGACAAAACAAGGACTTTGTATTTTCAAATATAAAGACCATTCTCGATTTGTTGGAACGCGATTCGGCAACACGTTGAAATAACCAACCTCTGCGGCAGACCGATGCAGACATCTTCTTTTTGGGTGGCTCCATTACAGAGAGTAGGAGTGCTGTTGACCCAGGAACAGCCTCCACATGGTTTTCTATTCGCCGCAGCTATACGAACAACAATATTATATTATATATATTTGGCCACTGACTTCAGTATCAGCTTTGTTAAAAATCAATAATTACGGTATCAGTTTGTTTGAACATTGCAAAATAAAAAGGCAGCAACATAACAGACATCACCCTAATCAATCAGTAATACCTGCCCTGGATTTTGTATACTTACAGCGGCTTTGGACTGAGGCAAAATGTTCCATGCAGTAGTTAAATCTGTTGAAAGAGGAAGATAATTATCACAAATACAAGACAGACGTCAACTACTTAAAATTAAATAGTTTGTTTCATTACAAACCCGTATCAACGTTGTGATCTGTGTACTGTGTATGAACGGAGACACCAAGGGGCATAGCCCTTTTACTACTCCTCATCTCACCCATTTACCTGCAGACAAGTTTTGACAACAGGATGTAGAACACTGGGTATTTACTCTTGTCTATGCTTATATTGGCCAACAATATGATTACCTCCGTACCTAACAATAAAGGATTTTAAATGAACTACTAAATCGAAAGAACACAGTTGAGTCTTCATTTTATCACGTCTTGAATAACTATTACACATAGGATTCAGTGCAAATAACTTGTTGTACTGCTATATTTAGAGTGGGTTATATGATGATGTGCATCGCAGAGGTGACAGAAAGGTTTTTAGTAATGCCACTTATCCTATTTCAGGCAAAAAAAAATATGTTTCATCAGGTGGTTCACAGTTCGAGAATCGAACTGTGAACCTCTGCACTGTGAGGCTAACGCACTAACAAAGTCACTCACCTGGCCACAAGACCTGAACCACAAAATAAATAACGAAGTGGGTGAAGTCACAAACAAAAAATGATCCATTACAATTGAATTAACCAACAAAAATTAACACGTAATTATTAAGAATTGTTTAGAGTCCCGTGTCATCTCCTTCTAGAGTATTATGTTGAGAGTTCTGCATTCGGGGTTGGCAATGTATTATTATTCTATTGATATCTGGATATGAACATTCAAGATACAGTATTTATATTGATAATCTACACTGTACCTGTGATGTGGACTTTCGGTGGTTACAATGCATGGACAGTTCATGCTCATTAACAACAAACCTTATAAATCAATATGTATTGTATGATATAGTTTCAAGTTGATCAACAGCAAAAAGGGGCAAATGAAAACCAAAACAACAACACAGAAGAAGGGAAAAAGAACAGTCAGCAGATTGAAACAAGAAAATGATACAGCTGGAGGCAACGGAAGTAAAACTGTCCTTAATGACAATACCAAATGAATCCAATCAATCAAGTAAATGAAATTAGCAGGTTTCTTGCGACTGAATATACCCTCTGCGACAACACTTGGTTTCTGTGGCACAGAGTTATGTCAACTTGACATTTAAAACTGGTTTTACAACAGTGTGCTCTCCTGTACAGGTTTTCATGAGGGAGGGTGCAACTGAAGATTATCAAATGTCATGTGTGTGACGTTTGCATAAAAAGACCTGAAATACAAGAGTGCAGTAGCCATAGAGTCAAAGCTGGGAATTCATTTTAAAAATACAATTACCCTTCAGGGCCTTCTCCTCTCAACAGCTACACTGGCTCATATTGAAAGAGAAACCTTGCTTCGATTATATTTTTTAAAAGGAGACTTTAAAAAAAGAAAAGTCACACACTTGGTCATACGAATCATATGACATTGCCCTAAGCTGGACATACTCCTTTTTTGACAGAGCGAACAGGAAACACGCAATGCGAGTTACATTTCCAGCTTAGTCATGTATGATGTGTACACTGTACTTTAAACCAAGGTCATTTTACTGACACGTGAGCAAGCGTAACACAAGCACGATATTTAACAGAGAGCTAACAAAGACTAAGAACATAATAAACACCAATACAATACTCAGGCAATACACAATATGAAAGGACAACCGACATTACTTTTTTGTTTCTTAACTGATATCAGAAAAACCTTTGATATCAGAAAAACTCACAAAACTTATCTGTTTTGTGTCCATATAAACAGGAATGTCATAACGGTAACTGTATTGTGATCACTTCTGCTGATTTCTGTATTAACACGGGATGAGGGGAAGACGGCACTTATTATTATTAATGTTCTTCTTTTCCTTTCGGCTTTTCCCTTCAAGGGGTCGCCACAGCAAATCAGTGTCCTCCATCTTTAGAGGTTTGATCCGCATGTTTGTTTTGGCCAAGCTTTGACGTCGGATGCCCTTCCTGACACAACCCTCTGTATTTATCCGGGCTTGGGACCGGCACAAGAAGACTTATGTCCCTTTGTGGCTACAGAACAAGCAACTCGCTCAGTAAAAGACTCCCAAACACAAAATGGTCATCGGCACAGCAACATTCAAAAAAGCAAAAACTATAATAATAATAATAATAATAATAATAATAATAATAATAATAAGAAGAAGAAGAAGAAGAAGAAGAAGAAGAAGAAGAAGAAGAAGAAGAAGAAGAAGAAGAAGAAGAAGAAGAAGAAGAAGAAGAACCACACGTATTATTATGATTATGGTTATCCAGACGAATTGAAGAAGTGTCGAATAAAGACACTTCAACATCTCAGTGTGCCGACAGCAGACGCAGTGGTCGTTAAGAAAAGTTGCTTAGCTACAAACATGACAACGGGAAGGAATGATATCCCGTGAGATTTTTAATTGTGCGTTTTAAAGACGTTTCGAGTTGAACTCTTTTTACAGCTCAAATTGTAGGTCATACAAGTCATACTTTCCTAATGGGGTTTTAAAGATGTCGATAATCTTTATGGGGGGTGAACGAAAGGTACGATATGATTACAAGTATGGTCTACGATTAAATCATCAACAATGTTCGCGTAAATCTCGCAAGACGATCTTTTTTTACCTCTAACTTTGTTATGACTCATGTTTGACGGCCCAGGAAACTCAAGAGTTCAAAATTGAGCTAGCCGAGAATGAATTCCGATGAAATCAATGATAAAAGTCACAATGCTTACCGTTTAAGATTAGGGTCCGAATCATTTAGACGTCCATGATTGCACTGATGAGTTCGAGAAAGAAAAAGTCCTTACATCATCAAAAATCTCCAGATGGGTTCAGTAGTCTGTTTGCTAATGTTAGCTCCAAGCAGCTAGGGATTACCACTTGTGCTAAAATAGCAACTTTTCAGCTAGGCGCAGCCATTTTTGCCGTCCGACAAATTTTGCAGGGAAGAAAAACAAATGTTCGTGTTCGGTAAACAAAATGTGGCTACCCGCTTCTTAGTTTGTCTGCCGGGTTAAAGGTATGAACCTCTCGGAACCACTGAAAACGAGATATCCAAGATGGGGCGCTTTGTGACGGGCAAATCACCGAAATATCGCGAGATTAATTAGAATAATAATAATAATAATAATAATAATAATAAATGTTTTTAAATATGTTATACATTATTATTTATATAATAATAAAAACAACAACATCAACAACAACAACAACAACAATAATAATAATGCCGATAACAACACTAATTAAAAATAATTTCGTTGAACTGTGTATGGCCATTGAGTGAAGTTTGTCATTCATGGAGCATTGAAAAGTATAACAGAGCTTGCATTGAGATACATTAAAATGAAACAAAATACAGTACTGTAAAGCATTAAAATGAAACAAAATACAGTACTGTAAAGCATTAACTAATTCCTGTATTAAGTTGGTCGTGTTGTCAGAAATGTCCATGCGTTGACTCCCATCTTGCGTTCAAGATTCCTATTACACATATTCGAATACTGTACTCACTGAGTACAGTATTCGAATATGTGTAATACATGCAGTACAGTACATGCACGTACAGTACATATAATGTAGTTAGGAAGTGCTTCCACGTGACTTTTAAATTAAATTAAATTAAATTAAATTAAATTAAATTAAATTAAATTAAATACACGATGGCACTGAACAAAAGTATTTGACATAAAATTACGAATGTGTGACTGATTTTATTAACATATTAATTTGTTTGTTTGTATGTGTGTTTGTTTCTTTGCTCTCGTTGGATCTTTTCAGTTAGTAAAAGGGGCTCAATGACGAACCCCGCCAACCCCCCCCCCCCCCCTCCTCCTCCTGATCCCCCAATCATACCCCTTTCACGCTCTCGCCCACAGGCTGTCGGACGCGGTTGAAGCCACACTTATCGTTCATCGACCGAAAAGACAAGACTTTAAGGTAAGAAATGTAATGCATGTTGCATTTTTTTGGGATAATATGCGACTCGGATGATGAATGGATGGGTGGTATGATTAGTTAAAAGTTTTGTGTTCAAAGACGCCGATTTTGGGCTGTTTAAATTGCATTCAAGCTAAAAAACGTGATCTTGATTTGTTTTTAGAAATGCGTGCCAAACACTGTCAAGTGGCGCTCTCTTTGGTTTTAAACCTTATGTGGATACTTATTGTCACGGGGAAAGGGGGTATATGCGGAGGAATGACGCGTTTTGGTTAGTTTAGTCGCTTTCATTTATTTCATCACTGAATTATTAAATACAAACTGATTGTCTTCAATGATGGAAACACACCTCATTTAAATGCTGTTCGTGACTTTGACACGTGTCGATGAAGGCACACGCCCAGGTGGAGATCGGGGATTATAAAATGCAGAAATCATTGCCGCAAAGGTGAACAATTCAAAAGGAAAATGGTTTGTATATTTGCATGCATGATTGTACACGTTCATGTAAATTTACTTCACGTATGCGCGCACACACACGCACGCACACACACGCACACACACTCTACCTTCATTGTTTCATTTTTCTAGTTTCTTGTACCTCAAGTACAGTAATTGCATGATTAGAGCAAATATACAGCACTCTATTCCCATGTTCTGGCAGTATGGCAATAAAGACAGAGGCAGTTTGAATCATCAATGCGGGAGTTGGGAGACTGCTGGAGGCACAGCAGTGTTACAATAAACCATCATTGCTCGGCTTTCTAGTTCTTTTGGACTCTCCTTCCATAATCACTGTAGCGGCACACTGACCACTACTTGCAACAATATTGATGAATGACTACATCAAATGAACACTTTGTACTTTCCAGTACAATTTGGGGTAGTCTCATCTGAACTCTCCATCTGGTTTGCTTGTCGAGGTTAAAGAACACCCTTAATGTAAGAAAATACACCATACATGAAAAATGTGTGAATTTCTTCAGTACAAAAATTAATAACAAGAAAATAATGATGGAAAATTGGCACGTCCGCTTTACAGTGTAGAGGTGCAGCGTTCAATTTTGGATTGGATTGGATTAACCTTTATTATTCTCGCAATACAGAAATTTACATTTCACAGCAGCAAAGTGATAAAAGTAAGAGGAAAGGAAAGGAAGGAGTAGAAAAACAAAATATAGTACCTGCTGTAGAGGCAGCCACTCTCGTGGCACCATCTTGAAGTCAAAACAACCAAAACATTTTGGCTCCTACCTGGAGTTTAGATGTCCTCCCTGTGCCTGTGTGGGTTTTTTCCAGGTACTGTGCATGGTTTCCTTCCACATTCCAAGCGAATGCGTGACAAGTTAATGGAACCCTGTAAATTTTTAAATTGTCCCCAGGTGTGAGTGTGTACACAAATGGTTGTGTGTCCATGTGTAACTTGTGATTGCCTTACAACCAGTTTCGAGTGTACTGCGCCTACTGTTCGACGATAGCTTGGATCGGCTCTAGTACACCCACGACCCTTGTGAGGATAAGCACATCGAGAAAATAAATGAATGAAATTTCAAAGTTTTGCTTCAGAATGAGAAAGAGGTTTTCTGTCTTTATTGACGGTTCACACATCTGTGCGTAATGAAGAGTATAAAATGAATATTGAATACTCCTCCAAAATGTGCTATCTTCACGACCGAGTCAGAAATTTATGGCAGTTATTTCATTCTGTAAGAATATGGTCAAAAAAGAAATGTGTATCTGGAACAAGAATATAAACGCAACACTCCTATTTTTGCTCCAAATATCATGGGCTGAACTCAAAGCTAAAACTTTTTGCTTGTGCGTACTATATGAAAGATCGGAATTTCTCAGAATTTTTGTTCACAAATGTTTAAACCACCTAGTGTGCATTTCTCCTCTGCTGTGATTATCCATCTCACAGGTGAGGCAGATCAACAGGCTGATTACACAAAATAGTTATTGAACACGTGTGCCTTTAATTTTGTCCACTAACCACCAACTCATATAAAACTTTGCCAGTGAGAGACACTGATGGATAATAATCACAGTGATTATCAATATTTCACAGAATAGATGAAACTGTAGATTTGCATACATAATACAGACCAGGACGGTTTCCGGCCAGCTTCTCTCCATCGTGCAGATTAGAAGAATTTTGCCAGCATTAGGACCACTTTGGTAATTTTTACTTGCCTTCAAAATAGTTGCTGGCACTGACAACAACCTCGCTTGTTCTTGCACCCACACAAAGCATTACACATGATACATTACTTTATAGTGATTGTGAGGGACGGTCAAACACTGCGAGCAGGCAAGATGTGCCCCAAGGCTGTATTTTTTTCTCCAAGTCTAACCTAAACTGTCTAAAGTAGATGGCCTAACGTCCCTCCGAATAAGAAGTGAATTTAAATAAAAATTAAAGTGCAAACATTTTGGGACACAGTATATGTCCACAATGTCCAATTGTAAATAAGAAGTGAATTTAAATAAAAATTAAAGTGCAAACATTTTGGGACACAGTATATGTCCACAATGTCCAATTGTAAATAAACAGTGTTTACATGTTGTCCTTGTCATGATCTGGTTGGCGACCAACGGGTGCCGCTGTCGGCCCGCCTGCACCTGCACAGGTGCCGGTCGTTTCCAATCAGTCACACTCAAAAGGACACCTGGCACGACCATTCGGTGTCGGGTAAATGTTAAATGTCACGTTTTGCAAGGTGGTGATGGCTGGTGCTCCCTCCTGCCTGCTTTTTGGGATCCACACCCGCCATCAGCACCTTGCAAAACGTGACAGAATTACCCGACCCTGAATGGTCGTGCCAGGTGTCCTTTTGAGTGTGACTGATTGGAAACGACCGGCACCTGTGCAGGCGGGGCCGACAGCGGCACCCGTTGGTCGCCAACCAGATCATCACAGTCCTTTTAATTGAGTAAATAATCATGACAACATCGTAAACGTACGGTATCTCAAAGTATTTTTTTCCCAACCCAAATTTTCCACATTACAATTGGTCTACTATGCTCCACCGATAATTTTGTGTAAAGCTTTATAATACATTGCATTTTTTGCAAGTAAAATCTAAATGTAATAAGGTGTCAAATCCTGTTCAAAAGTAAATAGAACTGTCCAGTATGATTATCACCTCTCCATGGCTTCCAGTGATTGGGCTGTGCCAGTATGAAGCTTTTATTAGTAGCGTTGATCATTAGCAATACAACATGTCCCCGGTGTTACATAATGGCTCCGTTTTCATAAAGGTCACCACCACAGTAGGGTTTCTTTCAGAAATGTCTTTTCATCATACGATGGGTGTAGCAACTAGGAAAACCATGACCATTGGCTAGGACACGTGAATCCACTTAGCACCATAACTACCACAGTTGAAAACAATGCATACTCAACTGGAGTGGCCAAGTTGCATGCCCTTTAATTAAATTAATTAAACGAATGATTTCTTGTTACAAAAGAAAGTCGAGAGCAAGGTTCATCATCTGTTTAAAAGTAAATAAATCGACTTACACTTGATGATATATTTTAAACTCAAAACCGAAGGACTGTCTGACAGGTCTTAAAGGACAACCGACATCTCTGGACAAGTTGTGTCCATAATTTGTAAAATGGCTTCAAATGACTTCTACTGAGTGTATTTTAAAAAGATTCCACTGCATATAGCTAGATTTTACGTTTTAAGACTTGCGCTGAATATTCAGGAAGTCTTGTTTTTGAGTTGGTGACGAGTCCGTACGTGACCTCACTAAAGGAACGCCCCCTGACCGAAAAAAAAGACACATTGTAGCAGTCCTTCCATCACGTCAATTTATTTTGCTGTATTGTTTGGTCTGAAAACCTTGTGTTGCACCCAAAAGCCGCCAGAAGAGGGTGTCCAAGCTCCATATAAGGAATTTATCAGCCTGTGGAAACGGAGGTGGCCACAGGAGGTCGCCATTTTGTGCCTCTTTTCTGGTGATCGTTTCTCCCCAATGTTGCCTCAAAATGGCATGGAATAAATTCTTTAATCGATTGCAAACATGTCTGCTTTCCTCTTCAGAACTATTTGAATCATATTCATAACTGGAGGTGTAACAAGAAAGCATATTCTCCGAATCTGAAGCCACTGTTTTGATTCTCAAGCAATGCAAGACGTCTTGGCGTGACGTAACAAACTGGGGCGGGACTTTCTGAAAATGCCCAATTCGCATCTCAATTTTTTTGCAGATTTTGGACACTTTAAGTCATTTTTATTGGTGTTTTGCATTTGAATAAAAATATCATACTGCATATTTTGGGTATTTTAGATGCTACAAAACGTTTTTCTGATGTCAGTTAAGAAACAAAAAAGTGACGTCGGTTGTCTTTTAAAATTGCCACTGAATTACAGTATTAACTTTGGGTCCTGCCATCAGTTGCATTGAATGCACAGTATCAAAAGTGTGTTTTTCAAGCTTCAAACCAATGGATCCATCAAATCCAAAGCCTTTCAGCGTTTATAATGCAATAGGCAACAGCGATATGAAACTTTAATAAGCCCCAGCCCAGCAGCAGTTGGTTGTTGTTCATGGAAGGTACTGCAAAGAATTGCGTGGAATCACACAAAAAAGCACGATACATGCACAAGTACTGATACACACATTTGACAATGTGTGTTAAGCATTTTGTCACAGATTTAGTTCTTCAGTTGTTTCTTTTCTAACACACTCTTTTGCCATTTTTTTGGAACAGTTTGGGGAAAGTCATTTTGTGCAAGTCCGTCCATGTTTTGTGTGAAGTACAGTACACTCAAGTGTATGTATAGTGAGCATGTTCATAGTTGAGCTCAGCTTCAGGTGAGCACACTCTTGTTTTGTAGTCATACCTAATGCTGTTTAGATACTAAATCAGCACATTTGTAACCTAAGTCATTTGTTTTTTTTTCATAATTACGGTATCTCAGTCTATGATCTCATAATTTTTTCCCTCCTATAGTGAGGACGACATCTGACTGTTATTTTAAAATGTATCTTTGTTAGGTGGGTGACTAAATGAAGGTGCATGTAGGCCGCTGTGTTCTTTGCTAGGCTCATCTATGGGCAACACTGTTGATAAATTGGCTCATGAAATGCAAACGGCCATATGTCATCAAAGAACTTACCTTTGAATTATATTTGTAGGTCAGTCATATTTGTAACCTGTTGCCTACCAATGTGTTATTCAATAAAATCATAAAATATTTCAGGTTGGACAGGTTTCATGTTGGTTTTCTTTTGAATTTGATGAGATGTGATGTGTAATGAGTCTCTAGTGTAGATGTCTGAGTACAGCAGGTGCACAAAGGTCTTTTGTCTGTCAGAGAACCTACATCACTTCATATTAGCGGCCGTGCAGACACCTGGCTATACAGCCGAGAGCATGAAAAAACAAACAATTGTTTCTGTTCAGGTTGTTAGCACATTGAGTCTATTGAATGCTCTTTTTCGGTGTAATGGCAGGCAGAAAGCTCTGTGAATAAAGCTAATCAACAGCTCACCTCTTGAAAAGCTAGTTAAAGGGAAATTATTATTATTATTATTATTATTATTATTATTATTATTATTATTATTATTATTTCCAGACTGCCAACTTGAGACTGAGTTCTGGTTAGAAGAAAACTTTCCACAATGGAGTCAAAGGCAAGCACAGATTTCTTTTCTGTAATTGTAGGAAGGGTACAGTTTTGCTCATAGACTCCTTAAATGGGAGAAACATTGACAAAATGTGACAGATTATGAACGCTTTGTATAATATTTGTGTTTCAAAATGTCAAAGAACCCAGCCTGCAAATTGTCTTTTAAGAATTTGGAAATCACGTGCAGTCGAGTTGCGGCTGAAGTGAATTCATGCAGCCCAAAACATGGCCTTTAGGCACCCATGCTAACAGTTATGAACACCTTGCTACCAGAACCACAATTATAAGGACGTTACAAAACTTTTTTTTAATGCAGCTCAACGCTTATGGTGGGTGTGAAATGTGGATGCTTTGTTGGAATTTGTACATGTGACTTTTATTTCAATTACCTACTGAATGACAAGAGGTAATGAATAAGTAATCTTGTGCCTTTTCTTCAAATTATATTTTTCTATGCATATTCACTTGATACTTGACCCTACCCTCAAGCTTTCGTTGTTTATTTGAATCGAGGGAAACAAAAGCTGAATTTGAGTCGTCAGCAAAGTGATGCACGACTGCAAGTCATTCGCATCTCGTTTCATGTGATGAAACGCTCTGAAATCCAGCATCCTGATATGTCAGCTGATTGTGTTGGCACTGATGTGCCCTAAGTTTGAAAATGTAATTTCCAAAATGGCTTCACAAGATCATTTTTTTTTGCCTCTTTTGCCCCAAGATAGACAGACACATTGAGTCAAAGACCTGCAGGACATTGTTGTGTGTCTTACGTTTTTATGTCTATGGAAGAGTATTCATGAAAAAAGTATTTTGAATCAAATAAAATCCACCACAAACCAGGCGGCTTTACATATAGCATTATTGCACTTTGCTTTCCAGAGCAGCAACATTGTTTCTGTCTCCCATTACAGAGCAAGAAAATGAAAGTGTATGAAGTAATGGACTTCATCAGTCAGAAAGTGCAGGGGCAGATTGTGTGGCTGAAATGGTCAAACATGAGTTTCGCGGATTGATTTATGATACTATTGATTTAAAGGCTAGGGAAGCCATTCCCAACAGAAGGGGCTGTCATGACAGCTTTAAAGGTGTCGCAATCACTGTAGATTCTTAGTTGGTACGTGTTACCATGGCGACAGGCGAATGTGGTTCAACCTGCCTGATTCAGATCAGCAGATGCTGGTTGCTGAACTTAACACCAGGTTAGACATCTGCCAGCCACAACCGTGCGACAGGCAACCACACTCTTAATGGCCCCTTCATTCATTATTATTACAAATATTATTCATTTCATATTTGCAAAGTATTTTGTTATTCACCAGAGCCTTTATGTTTCAATTAGATTTCTTTTCTCCGTATTCACAGGCTTTTTCTGACTAAACTCTGGTGTTTATTTGTCTGACTGGATTTATCATGCCTAATCGTAGAACCAATATATCCAATCTCAATGAAAAATCTAAATCCCCGACTTGTCAGCTCAAATGCTGACTTGGTCTGAAGTACTAGAGCAAAACTGCAATGATGATATATCATCACCTCAGAGCACTTCATGCCAATTTGATACAAAGGAATAGGAAAAAAAATGGTACCTTATTGACCTCCGATTGGTTTGTCTTTTAAAAAAAACTCGTTTCCCAGAGGAAATACACAAACGGAAATTGAAATCATAAAACCTTAACGCAATAGGATTTTATCTTTTGTCTTCACTGACAAAAAGAAGTCTTGAGGTTTTCAGTATTGGTCAAAAACATATTGCATGCTGCTCTTCATGCATCTTTTTAGCATTCTCACTTGTCAAGGTGAAAAATATTTTTTCAGTAGTCACTGAAAAAGCCACAAAGGAACAGAAAAAAACCTGCACCCCTAACATTGAGAGGAAATGATGATTTGGAGGTGACAATAGATTCTTAATGCTGTGAATGAGGATTCACTTATTACTCTACTGCATAAGGTTCAATGTAGGTACAGTTATCTTGTATTTCTCTTATTATTATTAATTTTTGAAAGTGGTCACTGGAAAAATCCACAGATTGTTAATGATGTTAATGATGATTCACTTATTACTCTACTGTATAAGGTTCAATTTAACTACATTTTTCTTGTCTTTCTCTTATTATTATTAATTTTTGAAACACCATGTACAGTACATGGTCAAAGCTAACAGTTCATTTGAACAGATCTTGCATGAAAGCCCCAAAAATAAAGAGTACAAAATACATCTGCGTGAAGCTAATTTCCCAATTTATCACTTCCATACTGTGCGGTATTTGTGCCATTATGTCATGTACTTTCTATACTGTATGAACAAGGATTGTATTATTCTGGTTTCACTGGCACACAGTTCAATATTGATACTAAATATTTTACAGTTTATATGAGTTTCTATTTCACACAGTATAACTAACACGGAAAGGAGGAAATGGTATTGGAATGACTTTGCAGTTATAGTATATCTCAATAATGTATTTCCTCATTTACATTTCCTCTTTTCTCCTCTTTCATGCAGGAGGATGACAGGAGATCATAATACGTTGGGCCTACCCAGACCTCCAGGGGGTCCGCATTGCCCAGGGGATGCTTTGGGTCTTGCTCTCCAGCCCGTATGTGGGAAGAGCACCCCAAGACACCACATTCTCCACCCATCCCAGGCGGACAGCGAAAGCTGGCGGAAGCATCAGCTGGGGACGGCTGGCGGTTCGAGCCTGTGTTCTGGCTCCACTTCTCTCCTAGAGCCCTACAGCCTGTCAAGCAGCCGCGACACCCTCTACCTCTCCCACGTGCCGGGCCACAATACGTCTCCCCACCGAAACAGAGCTGGCCTGACGCTAGATGTGACCTCGTCTTTTGATGTTGGAGGTAGCTCGCTGGTGATTGATGGAGATTTGCCCGTTAGCCCCAATGTGATCAAGAGACGTCGAGGGGGCATCATCGAGCAGAAGGACATTGTGAAGGCCCACCAGGCCCATAAGATCCACAGCACTCCACAGGCACGTCGTAAGGAATGGGAGTAAGTAACATACCCATCAAATATGTGCACCTTCTTGCTATTAAACTATCTAACGGCAGATTATAACCTTTCTGGTGTGTTTCACAAATTCATGGTTCCACATTATTTTTATTTTTTTGTGTAATGTATGTACTCATATGTGATCTTACCATAAATGTTATCATAGCAGGACTAGCACTTATGCATGTGTTTTATCTACTTCTATATAGTGGGTCATTTTGTGGAATTATTTGGCTTAGTGGAAATCAAATGTTATCATTTCATGTCACAAGGACAGAGCACCAAAATTCATTTTACAGTTTGAACCCATCCAATGGCGAAAACCAAAATTCAAATCCTCCTGTCTAATAACGGTGTAAAATACCTTTCACAGTTTGTATTTAGCCACAGGTGGGTCGACTCAAGAGCTTGTTTACCAGGAGGTGGGGTAGAGTGTGAGATCTTGAAAAATCACCTGAGCACAATGGTGTCAAACTCATTTTTTTTGCCACGGGCCACATTGTGGTTACGGTTTCCTCTCGTGGGCCGTTATGAATTTGGAGAAGCCATTAGAATGTTTGATCCCCTCCACATATTGCATATAGAACGCACAACAAATTCATGAATAGGTAGTTTTCAAATTTGAAGCAAAAAATAATGACTGTTATTATAGTTTACATGGGACAATTTGAAACTTCGGTTCAGACTTTAGCAAACATCATGGAATTTCACAAGGTCGATTGGCGCGTCGGATAAAATGATGTGGCGGGCCAGATTTCACTTCCGGGCCTTGATTTTGACACCTTTACCCGAGCACGACTGAAACGGTTTTCTCCGGTTTCATTCTAATTCCAAAAAGTTCCATGGCAGACTGATTGAACATTTGGAATTGTCCATGGGTGTGAGTGTCCGGTCGTCCCCTGCTTACTGCCTGAAGACACCTGAAATGGGCTCCAGCACACCCTGGTGAGGATAAAATGGATCGGAAATTAGATGAATGGATGGATATTGCTTGTTCATATCATCTTCATGATTCGCCGCAAATCAGTGATTGAAAGTTTTGCTTGGTGGTCAGCAAGCCATTTCTGATTCATTCAAAGCTAAATGGCAAAACAAGGTTGTGTCTGTATTGGAATTATGCTGCACTAGACTTCAGATCCCTTTTTAACAGGCAACCATCTGGAAAATGGATTGATGTTTTAAAATAAACAGTTAAGGAAGTCATTGAGATGTTAAAGTCAATACTGGAGAAGAGAGGGACCCATGAATAAACATTTTATATTCTCCTTATACTGCATTTGGTTTATCAATCTTTGACTGGTGTTGTAAAGCTAGTTATAAACATTTGTCTCAGTGGCTAAGGACTGAGAAGAGCACACAACTCAGCCTTGGTTGAATAATTGCCACAAGTACCAAATGTAACACTTGATAGTTTGTTTTTTTTATGCATCACTGACGAATTTCAGAAATAAAGAGGTTCAAATCAGCAGCAAAATAAATGCATATAATTGCATTTTTGGGGAATACAGGTGTTAATGGAGGCAACATACGGCGGCCAAGCAGATTTCAAGGTGAGCTATACCTGATAGTGATGACACATGACAAAATCTGAAATTGGAGCAGGGGTTTGAATGTTACAGGTTATTGAATTTTAATTGGGCCGTGGCCGCCTTTTTTGAACCGTTATAGCTTTGGAACTACTGGTCCTGTTTCCACATATTATTCAGATTTTTTTGGGATTGTTTTGGTATGTAATGGCACTCATACCTCCCTGTCAGTTAGTTCAATAACTGTCTACAATACTGTGTACAAGTATTTTTTGGACATTTGCAGGTCACAGTTAACTCCAGTGAAACCCTGCACACACACTAACCCACTGATTTTTCCTTTTTGGGAGGTGGCATGAGGGAACCTATATTCCATCATCACTTAAAAACTCACCCGTTTGCTGTCTTGCTGCCCAGGTCAAAACAATAGAAGTGTTACTTTGGCAACATCTTTTTCCATATTATGACATAGAAGATGAGGCGAAGAAATAAAAAAAAAAAAACAATTAAAAAAAAAAGAAAAAAAAATGCCTTTTGCCATCAGGTGGCATCTATAGGCAATGACATTGTAGTCTGTAAACCTTTCAAGGGAAGGATCAATTACTCATGTATATTTGCTATTTGCAGCAGGTTTTGGTCCTACTCTTCATGTAGAGTTGGAGTTCACCCTACATGTTTTAATTACGGTTGTTTATCTTTGACAGAAGCTATAGCCAGGAAGTAGGTAACGTACAATTTCGCGGAAGGCAGTTTTACTAAATCACTAAGCTAGTTAAATTCTTCAATGATTGCAAAGAAGTTAATTATTTTAAGGGAAAGGTATTTTTATTCATTCTAAATTGCACCATGGAAGAATAAGCAGAGGAAATGCTATTGTATCCATTGCCTTTTTTTAACATGTTTTTGTTGGTGATTTTAGGTTCACAGGTGGTGTGGCCATCAGGAATTTTGATGTTATCTTGAACGGCTGGTTAATTTGTGGTCTTTTTCTGAATACATTAAAAATAATATCAATAAGGTTGAGGTTAGCATGTTGGCTTGGCCCTTGGGGAGCATTGCAGTTTCTCATGTGACGTCTTTGTAAAATGAATTGCCCAGCCCTGTCATCGACGGACCCACCCACATGCACCTAAACTCCCTGACAATTCTCCAATTATTGACTGTGTGTTTTGTGTGGCTTTGCACATTGCCCTGGACTTGTAGATATTTAATATCTTTACCAAATGGTTAGCTCGGATTGGTCTGAGGAGTCTTTGTGGCTCCCTTGATACCAGTAAAGTATAGTTTCTCTCTTCATTGCCAGTTTGTAATCATCTGATGTTACAGGGAAACAGATGATTACCATCTGGGTGTCATTCCAGCAACTGTGGCATGCGCGCTTATCCGAACCATTTCTGTTATACTGTTTTTTTTTCTTTTCAGCCGAACATTTTTTAGTCGACCAATGTTCTATTTTCAATCAATACCTTCTTTGTCGGTACGATGAGTGTATGCTTAATTGGATGTGTTGTACATTCACATGTTGCAGGTATAGCATGTGAATATCAGTCAAATCTCAAACTGCATAGCAAGCGTCGATGCCGCCGCATTGCTTCTCCAGCCAAAGCTGAGGCTTTACCTCTGGTGGCCCTGCCCCCCATGGTGCCCAACCTGCCTTCCTCGCCCCAGGCTCAGGATGCCACAGTTGACGTCTATAGTTTACACACACAGCATCAGGAATGTTTAATGGAACATGTTGATGCAAAATGAATGAAGATGGGGATTCATGATTCCTAAGCATCAACTTCCACATTGGCATTCCAAGATGAACGTAACTTTATTTGTAATTCCGTATTTGTAAAGGGGTTGTGATTTTTTTGGGCCAAGGATGCCTGAAGAAGGGTAATATGTTTCATAATCCTAATGCTAAAAACATACCCAACTCATATGTATAACTAAATGACTTACATTTTTAATTTGACAACCGTATTTCTTCTTTTTTTTGTTGCAAAGAAAAGTTGGAATGTGATGGAAAAATTTGTTATTCAAGAACATGTTGTCAAGATAATGCAGTTGTATTTTTCCAAGGTATTATAATTATATCAATTGTAATATTAAAGTCAAAGAATTTGACCCAAAAATATTAATGAATTTTAAAATATCTGTTTATATTCATAATATTTTGCCATTTATTTGTTGAATGTAGGATTGTATTCGAAGGAAGTAAGCTTTTTGTTCTGGGGGGCGGGGCAATACAATTCCTGGATTACTGCACCTTTTGATCTTGAATAAAAATGATGTTTATGCATGATCCCTACATCACAATTTTATTGGATTCTTTCACTGTTCAACTACGGCACCCGTGTCAAGGTCAAGGCCCGGGGGCCAAATCTGGCCCGACACATTATTTTATTCGGCCCACGAAAGCGAATCAAACTTGTGAAATTCCATGATATTTGTTAAAGTCCAAACCAAAATTTCACACAATAACAGTACAGTAAAGTCTCGTTATATCGATATCGGTTATATCCATAGTACTGCTTATTACGCTGCTATTTCTATAAACGCAAGGAGAAAATTTACATGCCGCAGGATCGGATATATCGATAGTCCGGTTATATCGATATTTTTTTCGACTCCCGAGAATATCGATATAACGAGACTTTACTGTAATTATTTTTTTACTTCTAATTTGAAAACTAGTTATTCATGAATTTGTCGTGTGCTCTATACGTAATATGTGGAGGGAATTAAACATTCTAATGGATTCCCTAAATTTATAACGCCCCCGAGAGGAAACTGTAACTACAATGTGGCCCGCAGCAAAAACTGACTTTGACACCCTTGAACTAAAGGAATCAACTTTTCTCATTTCTAAACATGTTGGAATAGCAATAGTTGGTACACAGTTGGAATAGCAAAGTAGGGACGGATGGTGTTGTGCCTCTTGACAGAAAGCTGATGAGAACTGAAAGAAAACACACATCCAAGAAAATGTATTTTGGTTTGCATTAAATATAAATCATCGTCTGTCCATCAAAGCTGCATTTCTACTGATTTAATATTTGAGGCAATGCGACATATGGATGATTGGGGCAATTGTGAGGTGTGTACAAATGTTTGGTCATGGAGCAGGTAACGGTCTTCTAGACTGCCTGATAGAATTAAAATGATACATTTATGTCAGATGGATGCCACTGCAGCTGATAGGAGAAAGACCCACGTGCGTCACAATGTGTTACAACTGTGAACATCCACCTCTTGGGTCTATTGAGGGACAAAGCCACGTTCTTTCTCACGACGACTTGGATGAGAACTATTGCACCTGAGCAAAAATGGGCATCTGTTTTCCTTAAAATCAAACAAAACAAAACAAAAAACTATCAAACTATTTTATTTAGCCACTTTGCTGATCAAACTTGTTGAAGAAATGACGTTGTATTTGAAACAATGTGAAGAAATGAAACACGAAAACAGTGACATGACAACCAAACCAACCAAATCTTCCCTCCCCAATGGAGTGAGTCCGAAGTAATTCCTCAAACAACCTAAAATACAGTGGAAGTAAATTTAAATCTCCAAATGACAACAGATTGTAATTTGTAGCTTGTAGTTGGTGATCGAAGCTACCTTGCATGAGTAACATTGGAATGGTAATGACATCCATCCATCCATCCATCCATCCATCCATCCATCCATCATCTGCCGCTTATTCGGTATCGTGTCGCGGGGTCTGCAGCTTCAACAGGGAAGCCCAGACTTCCCTCTCCCCAGTCACTTCTTCGAGCTCTTCCTGGCAGTTCCTGCGGCATTCCCTAGCCAGCTGAGTGAAATAGTCTCTCGAGTGTGTCATGCGTCGTCCCCGGGGTCTTTGTCCAGTGGGGCATGCCACCTCACCAGGGAAGTGTCCAGGAGGCATCCTAATCAGATGCCCGAGCCACATCGTCTGGCTCCTCTTGATGTGGAGAAGCGGCTCGACTCTGAGCCCCTCCCGGATGAACGAACCTCTCACCTTATCTCAAAGGGAGAAATCTCATTTCGGCCGCTTGTATCCGGGATCTTGTTCTTTCGCTCACGACTCATAGCTTGTGACCATGTGCTGATTCTCATCCCATACGCTTTACATTCGGCTGCGCTCCAGTGAGAGTTGGAAACCCCCGTTTGAAGGCAACAACAGTACCACATCATCTGCAAAAAGCAGAGATGCTATCCTGGGGCCACCAAAACGGAGCCCTTGTTACTCATGCAATGCTTCGGCTACACCTAGAAATTTTGTCCATAAAGGTTATGTACAGATGGACAGAATCGGTGACAAAGGGCAGCCGTGACGGAGCCCAACCCTCACTGGAAACGATTCTGACTTACTGCTGGCAATGCGAACCAAACTCTGACATCATTTCATTGCACCATATAATAACAGTACTTAATGTAGCCCATTTAATGTCTGTGATTAGAATGGCATCTGGTTCACTGGACACTAGCTAGAAACAGCTGGGAACAAAAACAACCGGTTAGACTCCGTTTGGACTGGAGTTGTTCACTGTGGCTTTGTCGCGTTTTCTTGTCCTTTTTCCTTTTTTTCTATAAGTAACAGACATAGTAGCTTTTCTTTCCACTTGACTGTCTCCAACTTGACCTCCCCTCCATCACCACACAAGGCAGCGTTGCTCAGCTGATGTTGTGCAACGAACTTTTGAATCCACATATGGGATACTTCATAGTTAGAGCTATGGATCTTGCCTTCTCTCTAACTTGCTATCCGGTTCACGGAAGGTTTTTAGTATGATAATAGGTCAAGGATTACAGGAAATGTCGATCCACAAGCAATTTACTCTTAGCAGCGTGTTGGAATGCAGGACGTACAATACATGTAAATGATTGGGGTAAAAAAAATTGTCACTATTCCAGTGAAATTTACACCAGTTGAGTCACTTTCATGGCACCGTTTTGGATCCAATGAGATTAAAAAGTGGCACAGTTAGTTATTTTGTAATATCGAGTGGGACCGAGTTTGACCTACTGCTGGCTACCTTCCAGGCACTTCCATTGTTATGAATGAATCCTGACTGCAATATTGGAGTGAAAATTTCAATGCATAGGTTCTAATTCCGGATGAGGGAATTTACATTTGACAGAAGTCTGTACGTGTTAATCAGAATCAGAATCAGCAATCCTTTAAAAGTCCCACAATGGGAAAATTTGCAATTTAGATGAGCAAAATTGAAAGGGTAGTGGGTCGGGGGCCAAAAGATAAAACAAAGTATTCTATGCACAAAAGAAAACTGATAAGACTGAAATGTACAACTGCACATAAAACACTCGCTGTATGTATATGTCCATTTTATGTCCTTCAACCATGACTGTGGATGGTGTGATAAACTTTAACTGCGAGCCAAGTTGTGACAAGATAATACCACAAATATGAAATATTTACATAAGAATGATTAATTAACATTATTGTCGCCGCTCAATTGAATCAACACTTTAAAGCATTTACAGCGATGGCCACTCTAAATGCATTGAGTAGAGCATCCAAATGCCTGAGTGTAATGCAAATGTGTGGAAATGGCAGAACTACCCTTGACAAAATTTTCCCATAGGTGTCCAGAGAGCATAGCACTTGGTTGTTGCCTCTGTTATTTTTCTGTGTTTTCCACGGAAGCCATAATTGGTTCGCCACACAAGCAACAACCCTGCCGTTTTATTCCTCACACTAAAAATCACATTAGTGTTGATCTTTTGGCAACCCCTATAATATCAACATTGCTCGTACGTGTCCACACTGAAAACACACTGACAGTTGTCAAATCAACTATTTGTGAAATAGTTCAGCAGTGATATCTTTAGGAATGCTACAGCAGTTATAATTGAAAGGTGAAGACACAAGCGCATTATAATAGCTGTTGCCAATATATTGTACAGCACTGTAGATGTGTGTGGTGGCTTTTCATGCTTTCAGTCATGCTTTCAGGCTGTGGGTGCTTTGCTGTAACGATTTCACAGACTTAGTGTGTGTGATCTTCGTGTCTTCTTATCACAATGTGATTGGAACACTCAGGCTATGCTGCTGGTCATCCATAAAGCATCCACCAGTCACTGTTTCCAGCTCAAGCTTGGAATTTTTTTCACCTCCCGTCCCTGCAGGCCGAACCACAAGCCTCATTATCCATCCAGTAACATTGAGAAAGAAGCAATTTCAGAGATGTTTTAAAGTTTTCTTAATGGCTGGTTCAATTAATATACAATTTCTGCTTGACATTATTTCTTCAGTCATGTCAGTCAGTCTTTTCTCCAAATGATTGGAAGGGTTGCATTGTGAATTCACTCCACAAACCGGCTGATCCTTGATAACACGACATCCTTTCATCACTTTGCTGCTGTGAAATGTAAATTTCTCCACTGCGAGATGAATAAAGGCAAATCCAATCCAATCCATCAACCATATCTTCCATGTTTTTGGTTTCTTTTGCAATAGGACATTGTTTTCCAAGTTATTAAGAATGTTTTTGTCTTGAACACTCAAAGCCACAGTAAATAAAATGTTTTGATCATGTCTGCTTCGACAATATTTAGTTTTTTAAGCAACTCCATCAATATTTCTTTTTGAAATAGTTGATGCAGGTCACTTTTACCAAATGACGCAAAAATCCAGTATTCTAAATAGTCTTATTAGTGACTTTTGAATGGTTTTTAATATGATGGATCAAAGTGCAACCAGTTGCGGTTTTATTGTGGGTTTGAGGGTGTGTATACTTTTTCAAGCATTATCTCAGTGGTTAACACATTCACTGCCATTCCCAAATTTATTTTGGAATTGAAAAGCATGATGAGGAGCGCAATCCCTGAATTTGTTCACCTTGTGGTTTTTCATGCGGGGTGGGGGGGGGGGGGGGGGGGGGGGGGGGGGGGCTAATGCGCTGGTCAGACCTCTGGCAACATTTTTCCCTTCCACGAGGGGGCAGCATTTGCCTTTTGTGCAGCCTCCCCCACTTGCACCTCATATTACTCCAGACCCATATAATTTAGGAATTAATTCTTTTTCTGGTGAAAGAAGAGAGTATAAGGTTTCTTACGCTGCATTGAATGTTCATGTAGTCCTAAAATTCAATATTCTGTGGGTGCTGCAATTTGAGTGAAAATGGCAAAAACCTTGGCGCTGGCAGCGATCATTTTCAAAAACTAAGTTCAAGCCATTAACCATTTGATTGGATTAGCCGTTATTAATCTCACAGTGGTGACATTTACAGTTCACAGCAGCAAAGGTATGAAAGGAGGAGTAAAGGAAAGGAAGAAGTTAAAAAAAATACAGGAGCTGCTGTAAAGCCAGCCACTCCCCCGGCACCTTATTCTTCAATGTGACTCACAAGTGTATGTAATGGCTATGGCCAAAGCAGTGTTCTGGACAAAGTGTGTTACTGCACCACCTTTTTGGCTTCAGCCTCTGTGTCTGTGTTTTTCTGCCCCACAGGTATTAGCTTCTGCAGGGGCACTCAGGTATGTGCAGTCTGTTGATCCACAATCCCAACAGATATTCAGCAGGGGCAAAGCAGCGCTTGAAACAAAGTTGTTCAATTGCTGATTTACATTTGAAAGCCGAAGGCGTGTGTGTGTGTGTTTGAGGGGGGGGGGGGGGGGGTGTTGCGCATGTATAATAAATTACTTCAGAGTCTTAATTGCGCAGCAAGGCATGTCAACCACCACAGCAACAGATTCTCATTCTTCACAATTTGATTGTTTTTACATACCCAATGCCAAATTCTTTTTTCGAATGCCTTACTTTTATTTATTCCTTCATTTGTTTTTTTGAGACTGACTGAGAAAGATTCTGTCACAGTTGAATGATCCTCCACTCTCGTCTTCCTGTTAAGTGTCACGCAAACACACCGTGTGGTGTAAATGTCAGACCTGTTTGACACGAGTGAAATATTAATGATGACACGCTGAAAAGTCATTTTCAATGCAACAAAATGACATCAATTATATTATGTCCATGATGGTGGTTTCATTGAGATGTGGCTGTGTGCTTATTTTCTCAGTCGCTCGTTAATTTACCAGCAGTATGAAGGTTTTTTTTTATTGTTCATGACGGCACAACAGCGTTGTGCTTTTCCTGGTTGTTTTTCTTAAAAAAACAAAATACACTGAAAAAATCTTTGTGCACTCTAATAGTTATTCAAATTGCAACAATTCATCACAAAATGGCTTTGTTTGTGACCGTCATAGACAGAATCAGTGAAATCACAGAAGCTTGTCTAAATTTTCAGTTACGTGTTGCCCCGGGGTCCGAAATGAAGTGTAGGTTTCCACTCTGTTCCAGACAAGACAATTTCTATCACGTGTCTGGTTTTCATAATGTGGCAGATATGACTGGAACAGTGGATCTTGTGCAGGAAATAAATGGAAGCTTGACAGATACTCTCTGGATTGCAACACTGACTTTGTAGATAAAGAAGCACTATGCTAATTTTTTCTTACTATAGTAAAAGCTTATTTTTAACTTTTAACAGTTTTTTTTTCAGAGTGGCCATCATGTTCTGAGGTAAATATTGATACATTTAGTGCTACCATGCTGTGAGTATATTACGGTACACAGATAACATCAGGATTAAATATTCATCAGGGGACAATATGAATAAATTGTACTTGTTGCTTTAACTTTTTAGTTAAAAGAGAAACTGTCAATGCATGTGGTGATTTAATCGGGCAATAGTGAAATCAATACTATTGACCCAATTTGTTTTTGTCTCTTGTCATTCAGGCACATTAGAAAAAAAAGTTACAGATTACTCAAGGGAATTTTTTTCACTAAATGCCTATTTTACTCAAGTGCACTCCAAACCAGACAAACTACATATTTTTTAACACATTTTGCAAACCTTTGTTTTTAATATTTAGCATGTCACCACTGAGATTTTCGGGATCTTGACATCCGTCAAGAGTCAGTCGTAGAAAGACAGCTATAACACTCAGGTCACTTTTAAAATAAAACATGATAGGCCTCCAATAATTAAAATAAATAAAGAAGCACCCCCCCCCCCAAAAAAAAATAAATACATCTCTGATTGGTTTAAGAAAAAAATGTCATGTATCAGAAGTACAAGTGATATCGGCCTTCCTGTGTGTGGGGATGTGTTTGAAAGTCCTCCTTGTGTTTACATTTTGGTTTTTCTGTGCATTAGTTGTCAATGAACATTATGCAAGATTAAGGGAACAGGGAGGACGTCAGAGTGCCCAGAGAAACCCTGTGGAACATTCAAACATCAAACGGGAAAGACATGAAACCTCTGACCATGGACAAGTGAGAGAAAATCATAATCATAATCTAAACCCAATACAGTCAATAAGTACTTCGACCATTCCCCCATGGTCTTTGTTTACTTGTATTTAGATCAGAGCACCAACATTACGAGTAGTCTTTTATTTTATCTCACCAAGGGGGTATTCATTCCTTTTAATATCCATCTTTTTTCGAATATCAGCCCTAAATAAATAGGTAGCATGCATCTGGGTGCCGTGCCCTGCTTTCGGGACAACACCTACATCTTCCCAAGGAGTGCTTTTGTGAAATATGGTTGTGGCTTGTTGCGTTGAAAAATGTACTGCAGCGGCATTCGTCCTGACCTGCATTGCACATTCAGATAAACTACAAGTCTAAACAAGCACAGTTGGATAACAACTTGCATGGATTGCTGTTAATTAGATGTTTAATTATGAAACTGAATGGATCGTCTCATCACTACAAGAGACCCTTATTAGTGCACCTACCCTACCATCAAAGGAAGACGCGAAGTACAAACCTCATAAATGACCAGAAACTCATCACCAAAAAAATGGGCAGGTCACTTTAAATGTTTACTCAACCAGCCTTCCCCAACAGACCCTTTAGTTCTGGAGGAGCTCCCTGATCGCCCCACCATCCAAGACGTTGACCTTCCACCAACCTTTGGAGAGGTTAAGAGTGCTTTAAAATCTCTGAAAAGCAACAAGGAGGCTACCTTTGTACCCGTGCCCTCTTCCTCTTCATCAAAGTCAAAGTCAAAGTCAGCTTTATTGTCAAATATGCTAATATGCATGACATACAGCACAGATGAAATTACTGTCCTCTCAGCAATATCAGCAATATGTGGAAGCATGAAACTGTGCCTCAGCAGTGGAAAGATCCAAATATTGTCACCATCTACAAAGGCAAGGGGGATAAATCCCTCTGTGGTAACTGCCGTAGCATCTAACTTCTGGCAGTTGCTGGTAAAGTCCTGGCTAAAATGATGCTACATAGATTGATAAACTGCATCACGGAAGATCTGCTGCCAGAATCCCAGTGTGGTTTCAGGAAGAGCAGGAGCACCATAGACATGGTCTTCACAGCTTGGCAGCTTCAGGAGAAGTGTAGGGAACAGCACCAGAACCTCTTTGTTGCTTTCATTGATCTGTCAAAGGCCTTTGACACGGTCAACAGGGAGCTTCTCTGGAATATTCTCCTGAAGTTTGGATGCCCACAGAAATTTGTCAACATCCTGAGCCAATTTCACAATGGGATGACATCATGTGTGACTATCGGTGGCCATGAATCACAACCCTTCAAAGTGCAGACTGGTGTACGCCAGGGATCTGTCCTCGCACCAGTCCTGTTCAACATCTTCCTCCTGTGTGTGACACTGTTGCTCCATGAGAGGATAGAGAAGAACAGTGGGGTTACCATAGATTTCCGGCTTGATGGAAATCTATTCAACATCAGGAGGCTCCAGGCAGTCACGAAAGTAAGATCAGAGCAAGTCATCGAACTCCAATATGCAGATGACTGTGCAGTTGAGGCCCACACACCAGAAATACTACAAGCTAGTCTCTCGGCTGCTGCAGATGCCTATGGTAGACTGGGCCTCTCTGTCCATGTGGAAAAGACTGAGGTAATTTGTCAGTGGGCATGCATTCCTCCAGTTCATCCACCAACCCTCACCATCTCCAATAATCCACTAGCAATATTGGACTCTTTCAAATACCTGGGCAGCTTTCTCTCTGACGACTGCAGCATCGACAGAGAGATTCAAAACTGGATCAAACAGGCATCAGCATCTTTTGGCAAACTTAGGGGGAGAGTCTTTCAAAACAAAGATCTCAAACTCCACACCAAGACTGCAGTTTATCGGGCTGTTGTCATGTCAACCCTTCTCTACAGCTGCGAAGCATGGACCTTGTACAGTCGCCACCTCAGGATGCTTGAGGCCTTCCACATCAAGTGCCTACAATACATCCTTGGGCTATCCTGGAGAGACAGAGCCCCCCACACTGAAATACTCTGAAAAAAAACTGCACCAGTGTGGAGGCTACAGTCACCCAGCACCAACTTCGCTGCCTAGGCCATGTGATCAGGATGCCAGAAGAGCGCTTGTCACGTAAGGTGCTTTATGGCCAGCTCCATCTCCACCGTCGCCTGGCAGGAGGCCCCAAAAACGCTATAAAGACCAGGTGGAGACTGCCATGAAAAAATGCGGCCTGAACAGCTGGAGAACATTGCAGCTCAATGCTCCATCTGGCGGCATCTCCTCCAACAAGGCATACAGAAACTTGAGGAAGACTGAGGTGACCGACGGACCAGGAAACGTCAAAGGAGACATCATGCCAGGGCCATACTCACAACCCCAGTCAATGCCTGCACCTGCTCTGCCTGTGGCAAGCAATGTGGATCACGGATTGGGCTATACAGTCACATGAAATGGTCTCACAAGGAGTAGAGCTGGGCTGTCATCATCGGACATGATGGACAACCTTAAGCAAGCAAGTGTGTGTGTGTGTGTGTGTGTGTGTGTGTGTGTGTGTGTGTGTGTGTGTGTGTGTGTTTGTGTGTGTGTGCGCGCGTGTGTCTGTTCAGTGCCATTCATCATTTTCAGTTTGCATTCCCCCGCCGCTAACAAGAAGGAGCCCAAATATTGGAGCTACCTGACTTATGGTTCTTTTAGAAGGGGGCAGTTTTGACAAACGACAAGGATATGCTGGGTAAGCAAACCCAAAGCTCATAAATATCGAGTGTGTCAGCTAAAAATGAACTTTATTGATCAGCGGTGACCTCTACTGGTGGCAATGGGAACTGTTGATATAATGCGCACTGTGACGTCGACCATTCATGACGTTGGTCATTACAGATATCTTGAGAAAACGGTGTTTAATATGAACCCCAAGTTAGGCATTTATGGAAACACGGTAGGATCATTTCAAAAGATGCTCTTGTCGAAGAATTATGTCACTGCCATCACTAATGACAACCTGCATTGGCGTTCTAGATATTGAGACCTAATGCGAGACCGACAATGACGATGGTGGCCCACCCCATCACCAACACACAAACATACATGATTCTCTTTATTATAAGTACATAAGAATGTAGCAACAGGGAAAAGAATACAATTCAAATACGAAACTGAACAAAGCACACACACGCACGCACACACAAAGGTCTTCAATTGTACAAATAAGGAATCACTTAGATTTGCTTCCTTTTGTTGTCTGTTGTCTGGTTGAAAGGGAAGACATTTCATGTGTCCTGTGACTGTAAAGTGTCCTCGTGAGTGAAATAAATGTATTATTATTATTATTATTAGTAGTAGTAGTAGTATATGCTGTATGTTGCACATTTGACTATAAATTCCTTGTGTGTCCTACATACTTGGCAATAAAGATGATTCTGATTCTGATTCTGAAGTTGTACTTCGCGTTTTAAGTGTTAAGTGTTAACTGTCAACTTAGATCTGCTTCCCAACTGTGCGGTTGGTTGATGCTTTTGATGGCAAGTTATATATTCCTCGACCACGAATGACCTCAAGTATGTTTTCATGAACTTAATTGAGCCGAGACAAGGCATCTCTTTGAGGACAACTCCACAACTACATTCAAAAGCCAATGATTGGTACATGAAGTATTCCACAATAGAAAATGTTTGAAAACATTTTGGGGGCAAGTTGTGCCGCCAGCCTCACACTGCCCTCTTGTAGTTCACAAAACCAAATGTTGTGTGTTGTTGTTGCTGTTGTCATTGTCATTGTTAACACGGTGAATCCAAGAAAGTTGTCCAGCTGCTATCTGCTCAGAAATGTCTTTCTCAACATTGCTGGAGCATTTATATGAGGAAATCGATTTTTGCTGCCAGGCCGACTATCAAAACACGTTTTATTTACGCTTGTGATGAATGCTTCATTAAAAGAACACGGGCACAGAGCAAAAAGTCTATTGATTTGTTTGATAGATGCAGTTATTCAAGATTACCATGGTTTCACTTAATTTGTCATTGCGGTGGTAAACATCGAGCATTTTGTGCATTTTTTGTCAAGCTCCTCGTATCATGTAAATCTACAGTATTTCTCAAATGTATCTACGACGGAAAATGTACTACCATTACATTGTGGTGTAATTCAAGGTGCAAGTTTTCATATTTATTGCATGCTAACAGTTTTTTAAAGATACCAGAGACTTCAATTTAAGTTCTCACGTAAAGAAAAAAACTTTTATCAAATCCTGTTAATTTTTAGGTAATTGTATAGATGGAGGACACTGAGTCGCTGTGGCGACTCCTTGTAGGGAAAAGCCGAAGGGAAAAGGCAGGTATATGTTTTAGTTTACTTTTTTAAAGGTTCATTAAAGGACAACCGAAACAATTTTTTTGTTTCGTAACTGACATCAGAAAAACGCTTTATAGCATCTAAAATACCCATACACGCAGGCTGGTATTTTTAGTCAAACGAAAAACACCAATAAAAGTTACTAAATTCTTAGACCAGTTTGTCATATCAATGTAGTATTTTTATTTATCACTAGAGGGAGCCATTTCAATTATTTTGCCAGTGGCCTTGCTCAGCTGACTTTCTAAAATGTACAAAATGAAACAAACAACGGTGTACTGTATTTCGTTTTAAAGAATAATTATATTCAATCTGCACGTGTTTAAATCCACATTCAGTTGATGCATCAAACAATCATCGTTATTTTTAATTGTTCAATTTATTAATGTGAACACATCTTTGTTCACGTGGCTTGCAAGTAGAAGTTAATAATTAACTGCAAGTCACACATTGTTATGTTAAGCACCCATAACTGTCAATGCGTTAAACAAGTGTACAATTAATCCCCTCTCCCACCCACCCCTCCAGAAAAATGGAAGACTCCAATCAGGTTTGTAAAGTTCACTGAACCAAACAATTAGCCTATTTTATTCCAGCCTTATAACAGAATGGATTAAATTCATGCTGGCCCTAAAAGTTTGTCATACCACCTGATGATTTATTACAATATTCCCAATGATGGATGGAGGAATAGAGGGATGGATGCCAGAAAATATTATATAGATACTTATTTAACTCATTCACTGCCAGACATGTGCAATAATAATAATAATAATAATAATAATAATAATAATAATAATAATAATAATAATAATAATAATAATAAAAATAAGTATAACAATAATACATTTCATTTATAAACTCCAGTGCCAGGCTTTTTGTCATTGTCAGTCGAATTCCTGGACCCGCAGAATACATATTCAGTTTTAGGACTACATAAACCTTCAATGCAGCGTAAGAAACCTTAGACACTCTTCTTTCATTAGAAAAAAAATGAGTTAATTATATGGGTCTGGAGTTATATGAATTTGAAATGAGGGTGGCTGTCAAAAATACAATGCAATACATACTGTAAATATTGGTTTATATAGGGCTTCAACAACAGCTGAAGCTGTAACAAAGTGCAAACACGGAAAAAAGGGAAATGCTGACTCTTTGTGGAAAGAAAATAAAAACATTGCTAGAAGCCATGGCCAGCGCTTTATCGGCGCCCAAACAAGAAAAAAAAAAAACAACCCGAACAAATTCAGGAATGGCGCTCTACGTCATATTTACAATTCCCGAATAAATTTGTGATTGGCAGTTAATGAGTTACAGTCTTTTTAAATGTATTAATGTAAAAAAAACAGGATTTTTCATATTATTTACATGAATATAAAACTCAACTTCAAAGGCATCCTGCTTCCACTGATCATACGTGAGATATTTCAATAGACTAATTGGAGTCGACGAGTTGATTGTGTAGGGTCCAACACAGTTTGCATTCTAAAACCAACTGTTGCGCGGCCTCCTCTGAGCATGCAAAGGGGTTTAACTTCATACTTGAGGAAAAGCCATTATTCTACATCTGCATCCCGCGGGCATCGTATATAGGTTATTTCACGAACATGTAGGTTGACGGCAGCAAATTGACGGGGCTTGGAAAGGAGGGTCAAGTCAGTTGTGTTGCTAGGAAACTCAGAGGAGGAAGACAACAATAAGAAGCAGCATTCTGAGGTGTGTAGAAAAATGGAAATATCGAAGACGTTGTTAATAAACAATGAAATTAACAACAAAAAGTGTGAGTCTATAGGAGAAAAAATGTTCTCACTGTAGAATCCCTCAAAGTTTATGATGTCACTCTTGAGTAAAGCTGCCTCTCATGTTCCAACCATTACCATCTCAATGAAGCTAAATATAGTCCGGTGCCCCCAAGCACCACCTTTAGACCCTTCATGTGGCCACATCAATAGGTCTGCCTTTTGCAGCTAGCCTTTGTGTTTCGCCAAGCTTCGTCACGTCACTGTCCAATTTTGGCCACATTTTGGGGGAGGTTTTCATAGGAGCAAGCCATTCGTTCAAATGACAGATGTTGAAATTTTAAAGACGGTGGGATTGTGTGAGAAAAGTATTGAGAATATGATGTGGTAAATTATAACACCTAGTTTCGGCGGGTTACGTTTTCCCCTTGCTCTTTTCTCAATCAATGTTTTTATTTATAATCCATAGATGGGGGGGATTAGGGTAATATCCAGTTTCTGCCACTGTTCTCGTGAGCTGCATCTGCAGGAAAATTAATATTGGATCACCATCGATGAGAAGGTTTCTTCAGCCGTCATCTGTACTTTTTGAAGGTGTCTGACGTTTCGCCTCCTATCCAAGAGGCTTCGTTCGCTGACGAAGCCTACATTGACAAATGGTCTTCCATTGTGACTTGATAGCTGAAATACATAAAATGATCACCTTATCCTGCCCCTTGCTAAAGCTAGCTACTGTACCCGCAATTGGCTTCGGCTTTTGAAAATAATGGCACTGCTCTGTATTAATTATACAATAGGTATTAAATGTATGATGCATAATCTGGTGGTAGGACAGAGTTTTAAGGCAAGACAAGGAATGTCAGCTTTGTTTATAGAATCGGATTTCGTAAACAAGGCAACTTGGAGTGCTTTGTAAAACCGAGAAGAATTAATATCCAAAGCCGCAAAAGACAATTAAAAACAAAGCAGAGGAAACAGAAGTAGCTTTGCAAAATGACTACAAGAACAAACAATGACACCATATAAACACCTTAAAAAGATTTAAAGACAGACAGACAGAATTCTAAAATGATCCAGTCTAATGACATTGATTTAAGAATGTGCTCATTCACTGCCATTGCCGAATTTATTCGGGAATTGAAAAAATGACATTGAGCGCCATTGCCAAATTTGCTCAGGTTTTGGTTTTTCTTGCTGGGGTGCTGATAAAGTGCTGGCAGAGACCTCTGGCAATGTTTTTTTCTCTTCGACAAGGTGGCAAAATTTCCTTTTTTTCCCATGTTAGTGCTTGTTTCCACCTTTAGCTGTTGTTAAAGTGCGAAACAAACCAATACGTATGTATGTATCACATTGTATTTTGGACAGCTGCCCTCATTTCAAGCTCATATAACTCAAGACCCTTATAATTTAAGAATTTACTCTTTTTTTCTGATGAAAGAAGAGAGTCTAAGGTTTCTTACGCTGCATTGAATGTTTATGTAGTCCTAAAACTCAATATTCTGTGAGTCCTAGAATTTGAGCTACAATAACAAAAACTGGCACTGGAGTGGACACATTTTCTCACATGTCTGGCAGTGAATGAGTTAAAAGACCTAAATCAAAGGCATGGATTAGAAGGAGTTTTTAATCTGGATTCAAAAGTATTTAGACGGTTCACTTCCATCTGTAGTTAATCCCACTTGCACGCGTCATAACAGTGACATGCTGCTTCATTGTATTTGCTTTGAACCGTTGAGGTCCATACTTATTTTTGTCATTGTCATTTTCCATCACATCTTTTCAGATTCCAAAGGACCATTAACCACTCTCTACCTTCAGTGGATGTACATGATAATCCAGTGGCGGGCCGTGGATTTCATGGCATAGCCTCCAGTGGTGCTACGTCTGAATCAATCCAGACTGAAAAAAGTGTGGTGTGATTTATTACAAGTCCACTACCATTAGCCAGGAAATAACTGACCTACCTTTCTTAATGATGTCCATTATTTCTTGAAAAATCCGCCTTGAAAATTGCTTTAACAGTAAATCTCCTACCAAATCCATTTTTCCCCTCCTCCAGCCATTATGGGTTCACAAAACCACTATTAAATCAACACAACAATATATTTGCTTTTGCAGCTCGGTACAGATACAGTGTGCTCGCTCTGGCCAGTATGCTATTGATACTAGTGGCTAGTGATACTGTTATTGGCTAGTGATTTGCCAAACATGTGACTAGCCAATCATAATTTGTGAAAACTGAAGTTTCCAGCACCTTCCAGCAGGCCTTGAATTGCCAACTCTAAATCTGATTGGTTAAAGCAACAGTTTCATCTACATTGATTTTTATGCTACAGGGCCTGCAGAACTGACCCTGGTAACAAATTATGGCTGAAATGTGATTGGTTAAATGCTTCAATACAAAAACACACATCTTGAAGCAGCACAACGGGAAAACAATGAAAGGAAGCTGAAAGACAATTTGGAAGTATTTAATAAGAAATCATGGACAAAATATAACTAACATCTGTCCGTGATTCAGATATTTTTCGGCCAGCAGAGAAGGCTTTGCAGGCCTTGACGGTCCACCACTGTGATAATCCGATGATGTAATCAAAAGAAGTACAGGAGCCTTTGTATTGACCGCTATATGCTATCCGAGTCCTAATTAAAAAAAAAGATGCCAACAATTTCTTCACGTGTGTCAGAAAAGTTCAAGGACTAATATTGACAAACAAATGTGGCTATGTTTTAAGTGATGTACTGTTTATGGGAAAGTTAACAAAGCCACAAATTTTTTTCCCGAAATTGAGGAGCACAATGTGGAAAGAAATACACATTTTGGAGAATGTCATCTCCTGTGCAGCTACCAATATGCGTCTGAGGAGCAGTAGTAGATTTACTCAATTTGACGCAAGGGGGGTTGTGGGTTGGAGAAATAATTTAATCATGTATTCTTTGGAGAGCTGCTGACAAGGAGAGCTGGAGCTCATATTAAGTGAAACCAATATCTGAGTGAGCAAAACAAAAAAGAATCGCAGACATGCTCTTGTGACTCATTGCTACTCTGTTCCAACCTCAAGTGGATTTTTAGGATTTGCTCTGTGTATTTGCCACCTATGTGAAATTTGACAGAGGTTGCTTGACTCCATATCAAGCAACTGACCTTTGTGGACTTTAGCGGTGCAGATTAAAATCAATTTCAATGTAGCCAACAAGTGGACATGCTTAAAAGTGCTCTATCGAAAGTAACCCAAATCAGATGAGATAGCTAATTCTGCAGCGGTTGGTCCAAATGGGATAGAGTTAATGCTGAGTTTATTTATGGCAGGCACATTAGGTCAAAGATTTGAACCAGCATGTTGTGCTAACAGGTTGGCCACTGCGCCACATCTGAACACCGTGTTAGATATCATAAAAAATGAATGAGGCTCCTTTTCTAAAGGTTGGCCACCTGCATAGTCTAATGAGCTCCAACACTAGATGTATGAAATAATCTGCCTTTAATGCTCCACCATGATTGAAGCTGTTGGGGAGGTAACAATGAAATCATTTTTTATTTTAATTGACCATTCAAACGGAGAAGCGTTGTGCAGCTCAATATGGTACCCAGAGGACAATGGAGTGTGTGTGTGTGTGTGTGTGTGTGTGTGTGTGTGTGTGTGTGTGTGTGTGTGTGTGTGTGTGTGTGTGTGTGTGTGTGTATATATATATATATATATATATATATATATATATAATTTAATAAAACTTTCTTTTACGTTATTTTAACATACATTTCATAAAACATTTTATTCAAATTATTTTAATTGAAATTAAATTTATTTAAATAAATAATTACATTTATAAAATAATGTGAACTACAATCTTTTGATTAAATTATATAACATAATTTTTAAAACATTGATTACATAATATAAAAATATAAAATGCATATTACATAAAACAAATTATGAATTGACAGCATCAGCCTCATCCAATGCTTGTCATCGTGTCCTTCATGAAGATGAAATGTGTTGACACCAGACAAACACACACAGATAGGTCCCGTCTTTGACGTCAAAACTTTGTGTAAAAACCACATCCTACCTAGTAATACAAGTGACAAGACCTGCAGGTTCTTTGATCGTCACATAGTGTTATCCACCCATCTGTTTCCCATAGTGCCTGTCACGGTTGCTACTTGTTCTGCCTGCAAAACAAACAAACCAAAAAAAAAAAATCTAAATAATGTATGTCTTATTTTGTTGTGAATAGCATTTATGAAAATATTCCGTGTCACCCTCACATGTTCAAATGTGTACGTTTAGCAATTTTTAAAATTTTTCACAACCACACATTGATTCAAATAAATTTTGTTACCTCCAAAAATCTCATTCAGCGAACGTACAAGCTAGTTTTTCAAAATAAGAGATAAATAGATTCCAACATTCAACATGAATGGAAGAGGCTACAAATTCTTTGCTCATTGCCAATTTCCTCAGGATGTCGACATTCTCCATAGTCCTTCATCATTCCCGTCAGCACTTAATTACCACAATAACCTCTTCACCTTTCAGCCAAAAGAAGCTGTGAGTGCTGCACACTCAGCCTGACGCAAGGACAATATAGTGTGATCCTTTACTGTCATTTCAGTCATTTCAATTACACTTGCATCCCGGAGGACCTGTTGTCGATGGTGTTCCTCTCATCTACCCGAGAGGGAAAAGTCAGATTCCATTTGCAATGTTTCCGCGGTAAGGCCATAACAAGTCTTCTGTGTTAATGCGGTGAAAAAAATTAAACTAGCACCTCACGTCTTGATGCAACACCCAATGGTTTCTTTTCCATTGGGTCTTGATGTTTTTTTTTTGCATTTTGGTTGCTAAGCCAAAGTGCATTTGGACCAGAGAAAGGGGGCGTGATGTTATTTATTTTGAGCGTGACAAGAGTGGAGGAGAGGGAGCTTCACTCCCTCCCAATGCATTTCGCCTCGCTTATTTTGGAGGAGAAATGCCAAAGTTTATTTCTCTTCGAGTGCGATTTGGGCACGGGAAACGGCCCTCTTTTGTCCGAAATTGCGGGATTATTTCAAATATCACCAATTTGATGTGACCTGTTGCAGCTTCTTTTGGATTTTTAAGGCTGTGTGTGGATTTTGAACGCGCGTTCGTCGGATATGTTTTGGTTTTACGCACAGGAGTGGGAAGTGGTGGCCAACTTGCTTTTATTTTTTTTTCTTTTGACCGCGAAAAGACAATGCTGAAGACGTTTTTGTGTGTTTTTCTTTGCGAAAACTAAGAATGGACTGATTGGTCACGGACAGCAATCGAAGGCAGCACCGCGCCCTTTTTAATCAATTCGAATCACCCTCTTCATTGCCTGCTTCTTCTTCGTCCTTCTTCTTCTTTGCCTGGACAGAATGGCCCGCTTCGGGGACGACGTTCCGGTCTTGTTGAGCACCGGCGACGGCGGCTCGGAGCGCAACAGGAGCCGCGATGGAGCTGCCGCGTCCACAGGTGGCGTGTCCCCCGCCGCTTTCAAGATGACCAAAGCGCAACGTGCCCGCGCCATGGCCTTGTACAACCGAATCCCCGTTCGGGAGAACTGCTTCACCGTCAACAGGTCTCTCTTCATCTTTGGGGAGGATAACGAAGTCCGCAAGTACGCCAAGAAAATCACTGAGTGGCCATATCCTTTTATGCTGCTTGCAAAGCGCGACAATGTCCGAACAAAATAATTAACTATACGACAGACTCGTAAGATTCAATAGAGGTATTGTACTGACACTTTATATGGTACACACGCACACACTGATGGATCCCAGACTTGTCGAACACATTAATGCAATTTTTTTAGTGCCTTATATCGATATTGTTTTAAATGACGGATAAAAGCTGTTGACAAGAGTAGACGCCAAGCAACGCGTAAAATTCAGTACTATGGGCACGGACCCTCAATCATACCGATTACTTGATTTGGTACGCTTGCACGCTTTAGTAAGATCCAGATTGCATTGGGTCAAAGTCAAGGCTCGGGTGCCAAATCTGGACCGCCACATCATTATCTTTCGGCCCGCGAATGCAAATCAAACTAGTGAAATTCCAGGATCCTTGCTAAAATCTGAACCAACGTTCCAAATTGTCCCATATAAAACACAATTACATTCATTATTTTTGGGTTCAGGTTTGAAAACTATTTCTTCATTAAATTGTTGTGCGCTCTATATGTAATATGTGGAGGGAATGAAACATTCTAATGGCTTCCCCAAGCCAAACAGATTTATTAAACATAATTATGTTCACTTTTGGAGATGTAGCATACACTAATCTATAAGACTACTGTTGTGGTTGTATGATTGCTATGGATTAATGGAGCAAGTTAATTTATGGAGTGTATACATGTAATCCCAATGTACCATATGAAAAAATATATGGTGCATGGTGTTCTGTTACCATTGAACCGATTTCTATTTGGGTTGCGCTCACTCTGGCCGTGGGTGAGCTGGAGCTTATCCCAGCTGACTCCAGAAGAGTGATGTGGAAGGGCCTGGACTGATTACGCCATATTGAGTCACACACACCATTTGTTTGGCTCAGTTTTTTGTGGTGGGGTGGTGGGGCTGGCATTTTCTCAGATATTATTATTATTTAATTGAAAACATATTGTTTTCTTACAGTGTATTTTAGGTGTTCAATTACTTGACATGTTTCGGCGTATACTTGCGCAGATCTGACAGATAGGTCATGCCCTCACAGTAACACCATCTGAAAAAGGCGCGTCACAACAACATTTATTATTATTATTATTATTATTATTATTATTATTAAGGCGGGCCCGGTAGCCGAGTGGTTAGCACACCGGCTTCACAGTGCAGAGGTGGGTTGTTCGCGTGCAGAGGTCGCGGGTTCGCGTCCCCGTCCGGCCTCCCTGTGTGGAGTTTGCAGTCTTGGCATAGGCGATATAGGCGGTCGCCTAGGGCGCCATCTGCTGGAGGGGCGCCGCCACGCCGTGATTGCTCAGTTGGCTGTTGTCATTGAATTGTATTGGGGGCGCCGGGATGTAATCTCGCCTAGGGCACCAAATTGGGTAGAGCCGGCCCTGTGTGGAGTTTGCATGTTCTCCCCGGACCCGCGTGGGTTTTCTCCGGCTCCTCCAGTTTCCTCCCACACTCCAAAAACATGCATGGCAGGCAGATTGACCACTCCAAATTGTCCCTAGGTGTGAGTGTGAGAGGGACTGTTGTATGTCTTTGTGTGCCCTGCGATTGGCTGGCAACCAATTCAGGGTGTCGCCCGCCTCGTGCCCGAAGACAGCTGAGATAGGCTCCAGCAACCCCCGCTACCCTAATGAAGAATAAGCGGTACGGGAGATGAGAGATTATTATTATTATTATTATTATTATTATTAGCAAAAGTCAGCGGGAATAGGTGCAGGTCAACCACAATGAGGATTTTAAATTTACAGCAGCAACCTTTTCACCACAAAATTGAACGCTGGAACATGAAGTGAAGCTTTCAAATGTAAATACGATTTGAAGTTTATTCTAATGTTGTAGCCGTTGAGGAAGGAGCACACAAGATTGGACGAAGACGTGTTTATTCCAACGGCTAACAACTGGATCTAACTCAAACAGAAAAGGCAGTGAAATATATGTAACATAAACCCGCCCCCTCCTGTGCACCTGCTGGGTGAGATGCCCTAGGTCCTAGTGCCCGCCATAATGTCAGAATAATTCACAAAGACTTTATTGTAAAACACTTGTTTGAGAGATGTCGAATCGTACTGCATCATTGTCATAACATTTTGTTCATGTTATTTAGTGATTGAACGCAAAAGAGCAAAATAGCCAGAAATATCTCAAACAAATCTCCACTGTTCAGTTCTGTACTGCAAATACAACAAATATAACCCATAAAAATGACTTCTGGGATTAAGAAAGCATTTTTTGTCGGTCTGTCTCTGTCCATCTCTCTCTCAATATCTATCATCCTCTTTCCAATGGTCAGACGGTTAGTGCCATTATGCTTGTGCGGGGTAATTCTT
The DNA here is from genome assembly GCF_051943395.1 of Hippocampus bargibanti. NCBI lineage: Eukaryota > Metazoa > Chordata > Actinopteri > Syngnathiformes > Syngnathidae > Hippocampus > Hippocampus bargibanti. Next base: position 18,325,447 of record NC_142740.1, on the reverse strand, counting down.
CCATTGTGTGCATAGTGACTCAGTGAAAATAAACCCCACACACCTTTACAGTGCTTGCTTTATGGGTTGTTACCGCAAACACACAACCACTTCTTTGGGGAGTAGGTTACAGTATTATTACATAATATATTGGGGTATATTTATTATTTTTTACTACCCATGAAGCAACTTTATGATTCCATCTGTGATCAAATGCTAATCGGGATTGATATCCGTGCGTGTGTGTGCGTGTGTGTTTTTCTGCCGCAGCTCGCCAGGTGTCCAGGCCAGGTGTTGCCTTTTGTCCGTTATTGTTATGCTCAAAACAGCAGCCTTGTGAATAACTGAATGGCCTACTTCTGGTTTAAAACAAATATAAAACATTCTGCTGTTTGCTGTCGTCCATTGTTGTTTCCTTTGAATTTGCCCATTCAACCGTGTGTTTAAAAATATTATTTGAATGTCGACTATTGAATAGGCAACGGGGGGTTTTGAATGAACGCAGATTGTTTTATGAACCAATGAAAGTATTTGCGCCATCGTGACAATACAATTTCGCTTTAAATCAACAATTATATACACTGAAGTGACAGACAAGCAGACTTTCCGATGTGCAGTTTAATGTGCTACCCGGGAGGGAGTGTTCTGTTACATCTCATGAGCTCTCCTGTGCACAATGAACAGATATTAAGAAGAATTATAGAGAAGGATATCTGATCGCTGCACCATATGCATTTGATAAGCTGCCGCTCACTATATTGTACGGTTAGCTAACACATGGCTTACTCTACTGCTGTCCTTTCACTATGGTACACCCTTGTAGAGGCTACAACACCCCCAGTCTCGGTACAGTATTACCAAAATCTAATGAAAAAAGAAGTTACCCATTTTCCCGCAATTTACTCAAGCTCTATCTTGTCTGCACGTGAGACTCAGATCACCCTCGACATGATGACCAACATTGAATTGGTGATAATATATGGACCCCTATGGGATGGATACGTTAGCTATGGTTCAGAGTTAAATTGTGTTCCGTGAAATGATTGAGTAACATCTTCACACCGCTTCGTCATTCCTATGCCTATCTATATAACAAAAAGTAGATAAGAAAAAACAATTGTTTAATTGGAAGGTAAATTTTACATGTTTAAAACTGCGACAAGCAAGTGCACACGTGCAGTCAATGCAGTAAATCTTCGAAAAGTCAAATGTGTGTTCACTCGAGCATCACTTCTCAGTGAGATTTTTTTTTTCTTGATTAGGAGAGAACATAATTACATAGTTTGATTTATTCAGCATATCAAAGCATATAAGAACATATTTGTTTGTGGACAATGACTGATCCATGACAGCTTATCTGTCTGATGTTGGTGGTTAAGTAGCTCCAAAGCACCCGGCCGGGTTTCCCTCAAGTAAGAAGTAACCCATTGACATGCTTCACCTTAAAATCATTGATACTTGTAATTATTCGTCCCGAGATTTTCCACACATTTTAGGATGCAGGTTTGCTGTATTATGATGTTTAGTGTGACAAGTTAGTCCATTTTGATTTATTGAAGAACAGACCTAAACCTTGTCTATATTTTGATATAAAGTCATTGTAGAAAGGTTTTTAAGGTTTAGCTACTGTTATAATCATTCAATTACATCTCAAATGCTATTCAGTGGTGGAGTTTTAGCGTGTCCACTTCACAATGTGGGTTTCAATTCCTGGCCTTCCTGTGTGGAGTTAGCATGTTCTACCAGGGCCTGCCTGGGTTTTCTCCGGGTCCTCCGGTTTCCTCCCACATTCCAAAAACAGGCATGGCAAGCTGATTAAACACTCCAAATTGTCCATAAGTGTGATTGTGAGCGCAAATGGAAATTTGGGTCTGTATGCCCCGCGATTGACGGGCAACCGGTTTAGGGTGTCCCTTGCTTTTTAAGTGTGAGCATTGAAGTATCAGAAGGCAATTTAACAACAGTAATCTGCTCCCCACCACAAGGTTTGCATTCCAGACCTCACCTTGCAACAAGTGAAATCCACGCTATAAATGTACACCATTTAAGTCATTCACTGCCAGACGTGCAAAAATGTGTCCACTCCAGTGTCAGGGTTTTTGTCATTGTCGCTCAAATTCCAGGACCCACAGAAAATTGAGTTTTAGGACTACATAGACATTCAATGCAGCGTAAGAAAATTTCGACTCTCGTCTTTCACCAGAAATAAATAGTTAATTCCTAAATTATATTGGTCTGGAGTTGTATGACCTTGAAATGAGGGTGGCTGTCCAAAATACAATGCAGTACATACACATTGGTTTATATAGTGCTTTAACAACAGCTGAAGCTGGAACAAAGCGCAAACATGAAAAAAAACCAGCCATCCACGCCCCATCACAAGGTTTGCATCCCAGACCACACCTTGCAACCATTTAAATTGACACTATTGTCTGTAGCATTTGTGGAACTTCTAAGTTTTTAAGGTCTTGCAACACACGCAAACATAACTAAACATAACACTCCCTTTACAGTTGACAAATCTCAACATTTTTTCATTTCACACACAACTCTGCAACTGCTGCTTTCCCTTTCGCGAGAAAGTTGGATGACAGAAAATATGACAGTAAAAACTGAAGTTCACATTTGCATCACTTCCTGTTTTCATTCTTCTGTCAAATTTAATGTTCCCAAATTGTGCCACCATCTAGTGATGGACCACGGAAGTATGGTGCTTTTTTCTCTTTCATTAGGTGGTCCCGCCTTGTATTAATAGGGAGATAATTACACCCAAAGCGTATTTATTTCTGCTAAATTCTATAAATTTGTTCAATTTCCATTTTTCCTTTGACAAAAATCAATGTGTTCATTTATATCCGAGCAAATTAAAGGGAAATAGTCCGATTACTCCAAGGCCGTTTTCCTCCTTGTTTCTTCCTCTGTGGGTATTTACGCAAGGGTTGACTTTGACTTACAGTGCTGTCTGACTGATGAGTGACTGCATTTATCTTCCAAATTGATTCTCACAAGTCAACTGCTGATGCGTCGCAGGGGATGACTGTAACATTACATCTTTTACGTTACAATCATTCTGAATGTCACACTCTTTCAATACCTCAGTCTCACTATCATTAGCTGAAGGCTGTTGTCCCCCCTTTCCATTTCTAGTGTTTCCACTCTGTGAGGCTCAGAAGCCAGCAATTCCCTCTCTACCTTCACCTTAAGAATTTCAGTGTGTGTATGTCATCTGGAGCTTGAACATATTAATGGTCGCACCCATCATCGTGGCCCGTCTCTGTGGACCATCCCCGTGTCTATTTTTACATGCGTGTTTTGAGGAATTGTGGCACCGACCGAGCATCAGTGTGACTCACAGGATCCCTCACGAGGCGCGTGACTGATGAATCTGCATAAAGCATGAGACCACAGCACTCGAGGAAGACTGGAGTGTGTCTATGTTGAGTTTCTTAAACTTCAATGTACTGTAAATGTGGATTTTGTTTTCACAATTTAGAACCGTTTCTTCAAAACAAATCCATGACATCCTATGTCAATGTGCCTCTACGATCAAGGAATATACTGGAGTTCACTTGACACCCCAGTCACTCCTACACTCACTCAATTTTGGAGGGTTCAATCAGCCTGCCGTGTACATTTTTGGAATGTGGGAGGACACCGGAGGACCAGGAGAAAACCCACGCAGGCCTGGGGAGAACATGCAAACTCCACACAGGGAGGTCGGACCGGGTCATGAACTCAAGATCTATCTATCTATCTATCTATCTATCTATCTATCTATCTATCTATCTATCTATCTATCTATCTATCTATCTATCTATCTATCTATCTATCTATCTATCTATCTATCTATCTATCTATCTATCTATCTATCTATCTATCTATCTATCTATCTATCTATCTATCTATCGCTCTCTCTCTCTCTCTCTCTCTCTCTCTCTCTGTCTGTGTCTGTCTGGCCTTGTCTTGTCTTGTCTTGTCTTGCCTTGTCTTGTCTTGCCTTGTCTTGTCTGTCGATAGATGGATCGATCCATTTATCGATCGATCGATCTAGCGATCCACCAACTCACCGATCCATCTAGCCACCCATCCATCCGTCTATGGCTGAAAATTGTGTATGTACCTTTTGATGAAAGTGAACCTTTACTCATTTTTGCTTATATCTTGCTGGACCACTTTTGAGAACAGATTTCGTTATCATGATGACTTTGGTGGGTTGGGGGTATTTGATGAACAAGAAATCAGCTTCACAGAATAAAAAATGAACTAAAAAATGAATTCATCAAATTGGATTGGAATTGGATTGGATATGCCTTTATTCGTCTCACAGTGGAGAAATTTTCATTTCACAGCAGCAAAGTGATGAAAGGAATGAAAGGAGAAAAAAAATACATGAGCTGCTGGAAAGGCAGCCACTCTCGCGGCGCCGTCTTGAAGTCAAAAGAACAAAAAAAACTAAGTAACAAATAATATGACAGCAAAGAGACAATACGACAAAACAAAGACACAGACACAGAGAACTTCATTTGTAAAAAGCAATTAAAAAGTCAATTTTCTGTTAAAAAATATATGATGGGGGACAACACTTATGGTCTTGAGCCACTTCCCTTTTTTCATCACATTTTATTCATTAAGTGATTAAAACCCTACATGTAAGCTTCGATGGTGATGTCATGAGAAATCGCTGAGGTGGGTTGAAGGGTCCCCTAGCTGGGCGGGTGAATGAGCAGAAAGCTAACATCTTTGTTGAGTCAGTTTTTAAACTGAGAAACGCACTTGGAATTGTTGGATAAAGAACAGATTTTTATGAAATGGTCAACATTTTTATTATTGATTTTTTTAAGTGGTCATTTTTTTTCTCCGAAACACAACAAAGCCTTCTGTCCTGGGGGAGATTCTGAATCAACACAGATTCCCATAGAATATTCTGGTTAAGTCCCATACTTTTTATAAAATACCATCTTTGTAATAATAATAATAATAATAATAATAATAATAATAATAATAATAATAATATTTTACTCCAGGATTTTGATGATGCATATACATGTAAAAAATAAGTAAAATAATATAAAGAGAAAAGACAATAAATATGCTGCCCCAGTCGGCACCTCAGGGCATTGATTTTTGGCTCCAAGATAAACCTGTTGCCGTGGATACCTCCTTCCACCCCTCAACCCCTACCTCCTGACTTCCTCCCTCCATTACATCTCCGTCCGTCTCTCCCTCCTGTTGACTGCTGTTTAAGGACACAAAGGTAGCATTTATCATATTGGTGTAAGATGATAAAACATCAGAAGAAAGAAGATAGATGCGGCTATTATGTCATTCAGACTTTTTTCCTCTTGTCTGCTGCTCGCTGATGACCTCGCAGTTGTGTTGCAACCCCCCCTGAGCTATAATGTAATGTACCGAGCGGCCCCAGGTTCAAGTGAGAGCTGCTGGGTGTTAACATTTGGATTGGCTCTTTTTGTGTTCAGCCTCTCAGAGCTCAAATGCCCCCGAGTAATCCCGCTGGGTATCACCAGCCAAGCGATATTGATCCGTCCGGTGTCAGCCTAATTTGGTCTCATTGCCTCCTCCTCCTCTGCCTCATCACTCGCTCGTTTTGTAAGCATCAGCCTATTTCCTACGTCCCGATCACTTTCTCGTCTGTCTTTCCTTCCCTATTATCTCGTTGATGCCGCCATTTTTCATTTTTTGCTTCTGCCTCTTCTGCAGAGTGTGAAGTTTGAGGGACCCAATTTCACTGGGTTTTGCAGCCCAAATCATGTCTCAGTGTGAGTGGCTTTACAACGCGGCTGATTCATTTGCCCCTTTTATATATTTTACAGAGGAACAGTAATAGCCTTACTGTCACCAGCTTTCAATAATGACTTTAGAATGGATGGCAGTGTCAATGTGACTTACTACATTAACAGTCGGGATCTGAAGGGAGCAAGGAATAATTGGGGTGTGACATATGAGCTGAGTGTGGTATGAAAACGTGTGGTTAACAGTTACTCACATCTGAGTGGACTCACGAGAATTGACCGGGTCTCAGACCCTCACTGCACACAATGCCTTCACAAAAGAATAAGACCTTATGCTGGATATGTTGTCTTGACAAAAACCATTGTATTCAACTTCGATTGACACAGTTAGAGGTATTCGTTTTACGACTTGTTTATGACTGTCCTTGTAGATTTAAACGAGCAATAAAGGAGACCTATTCGCAAGAACACCTGGGGCATGTTCCCACTGTATTCAGAGATAAAACTGCTGGACTGGAGTGGGACAGTATCACCTGACATTTGATGACTTTTTCAATCGACTACTGCAGATGGTAAACCATTATATTTCATTTTAGGCATCGTTTTAGATCACAGGTGTCATATTGAAGGCCTGGGGGCCAGATCTGGCCTGCCACATTATTTTATTTGGTCGCGAAAGAAAATCAAGCATGTCAAGTTCCATGATGCTTGCTCAAGTCCGCACCAAAATTTCAAATTGTTCCATGTCAGCCACAATAACAGTCATTATTCTTGACTTCAAATTTGAAAACTAATTATTCATTCATTTCTTGTGCACTCTATATGTAATATGTGGAAGGGATTAAACATTCTAATGACTTCCCCAAATTCATAATGGCCCCGAGAGAAAAACATAACTACAATGTGGTCTGCGGCAAAAAAATGAGTTTGACACCCTTGTTTTAGGTACTGCTGTTGTATTGGATTTCATTTGTTTATTAACCATAACCATGTTTTCTTTGCTCCCTTAAATGAATAATCTTTCTCAAAGTGAGCACACATGGTTCCTTAACTTCCTCCTGCCACTCCGTTTGAATACATGATCCTCGCCACCATCATCGCCAACTGTATCGTCCTGGCTCTAGAGCAACACCTACCCGGAGAGGATAAAACACCAATGTCAAAGAGACTGGTGAGGCGTCACGTTAACATTCAACTACTACACTTTAAGATCGAGCTGTTGCTTAAGAATCTTTACTTCACCTTGCATCAATAGGAGAAGACCGAGCCTTACTTCATTGGGATGTTCTGTTTGGAGGCGGGAATCAAGATCATTGCTTTGGGCTTTGTATTCCATAAAGGCTCCTACCTTCGGAATGGGTGGAACGTCATGGATTTCATTGTGGTGCTCAGTGGGTGAGTCAATGCGACGTGGTCTTTGGCATTCAATTTCTTCTCTTCCTTTGTCCTACATTGCAAAACCATGAACATAAGGTTCACAGAAGACTTTAAAGGCTTGATAGGACTGAATATAAGTGGCAATGCTTGTTTGTTGTACCCTATGATTTGTTAGACAAGCATATGTAATCCGTCTCACATCGTATTTAAACTCGTACAGCCTCTGGCTCACTCATGACCATTTTTTAGGACAAGTGCTCTAGAAAATTCAACACTGGATAAAGTTGGGCAATGTTTCAGTATTTTCCAACCTACTGACAGCGCCGCTACTTCTTTATGAAATACTTTGGTAAGTGCAGAACTGAACAACATTGTGGATAATAAAATATGAACGCAGGTCTTCAGTTTCCCATAAATCAGTCGTTGGCATGTACTGTAGTCAAACGTGCATTGCTAAATGGGGAGAAAATAGAGAGGTGGAGGTTTGCCCTCGAAAGGAGAGGAATGAAAATTATTCGCAGCAAGACGGAATGTATGTGTGTGAATAAGAGGGACCCAACTGTCCAGAGCAATGGAGAGTGTGGAAGAGAGGTGATGAAGCGTGTCCAGGTAGGGTGGAACGGCTGGAGAAAATTGTCAGGTGTGATGTGTGATAAAAGGGTTTCAGCTAGGATGAAAGGAAAGGTGTATAAACGGTGGTGACCAGCCATGATGTTTGGACTGGAGACAGTGCCACTGAAGAAAAGACAGGAAGCAGAGCTGGAGGTAGCAGAGCTGAAGATGTTGAGGTTTTCTTTGGGAGTGACCAGGTTGGATAGGATCAGAAATGAGTACATCAGAGGACAACTCATATTAGAGGCTTTGGAGAGAAAGTCAGAGGCCAGACTGGTCGTAAATCGGATGTTACCTGTATATATACTAATATATATATATATATATATATATATATATATATATATATATATATATATATATAGCGGCTGGATAGCTCAGTTGATAATGCATCGGTTTGGCATATGGGAGACGAGGGTTCGAATCCCACTTGTGGCAGAGAAAATGAGCACAATGACATCATCCAGTGTGGGTCCTTGGGCAAGACCCTTCACGCTAATGCCTACCTCATACAATGATGAGAGACAATAAATGGAATGAAATGCCGGCTCAGACATCGCCCGGCCAAACAAGGTCTGCGTCAGGTGCTGGGGAACCAGAGCACCCTGATGAAAAATGGGCTACTGGAACAAAGCGGAGATGGACGAGATGCGATAACATGGCTCTGTTGGAATGCTACTACTCAAGCAACCCTAGTCAGAGGGGTTACATGCGGAGAATGGGGGCTGAATGGTTACTTCGAAACCCACAGTCACGGTTGACCACGAAACAACTAGTAGCTCAGTGTTCCAATATCCACAAACGGCAATTGCTATCACAACTTGAGATTGATGAGGTACAACAAAAATTCCGAGGTGAAGGGCCCCAGGCTGCCACATCACAGGAAGAGGTTCAACCAGAGATTGGGAGGCAAGCCCCAATGAATAATGAGATTGGGAAGCCAGCCCCAATAAATGAAATAAATAAATGAAAAAGAGCAACCATGAGAGCCACGAGATTCATTACCCACCATGGAAAAGACGGTTGGAGGCCAAGATCAAGGCGGCTCGGAAAGATGTGAGTCAATTGACGGAGACCCAGAGAGGTGTGAATAAAAGGCCAATACCCAAGAGGTACATGCAGATAACCATACCTGAAGCACTCGAAACTGCCAAACAAAGGCTCCAGGCCTTGGCCAGTCGCCTAAAGAGGTACACGAAAGAGAATGAGGCCAGAAGAATAAACAGGCTGTTCGCAACACAACCTGCGAAAGTGTACGCTCAGTGGCAGGGTTCTAACAGCAGAGCAGACCCTCCAAGGCTGGAAACTGAAAGATACTGGAAAGGCATATGGGAGAAGGAGGTACAGCTACAAGTACCTCGGTATACCACAGGCCAATGGCAACCTCGAATTAGCAACAAGGAAAGCGGCTACGACCAAATACCTCCAGCGGGTGAGGCAAGTCCTCAGAAGCCAGCTCAATGGCAAGAACAAGACCCGGGCAATAAACAGCTATGCCCTGCCAGTGATCAGATACCCTGCAGGAATAATAAGGTGGCCAAAGGAAGAGATTCAGACCACAGATGTTAAGACCCGAAAGCTCCTCACCATGCACGGAGGGTTCCATCCCAAGTCCAGCACCCTGAGACTGTACACAAGCCGTAAGGAAGGAGGCCGGGGACTAGTGAGTGTGAGAGCCACTGTCCAGGATGAAACATCCAAGCTCCATGAATACATCAAAGAGAAGGCTCCAACGGATGATGTACTCAGAGAATGTCTCAGTCAATGGGGAACAGAGGATGAGGTGCTGGAAGAGGGACAATCATGGGAGGAAAAGCCCCTACACGGGATGTACCACCGAACCATAGCAGAAGTGGCTGATCTCAAGAAGTCCTATCAGTGGCTAGAGAGGGCTGGCCTAAAGGACAGCACAGAGGCACTCATCCTGGCTGCCCAAGAACAGGCCCTGAACACCAGAGCCATAGAGGCAAGGATATACCACACCAGACAAGACCCAAGGTGTAGGTTGTGCAAAGAGGCACCTGAGACAATCCAACACGTAACTGCAGGGTGTAAGATGCTGGCAGGGAAAGCCTACATGGAGCGCCATAACCAGGTGGCTGGCATAGTCTACCGAAACATCTGTGCGGAGTATGGACTGGAAACCCCAAGGTCAAAATGGGAAACACCTCCCAAGGTGGTGGAGAATGACCGAGCAAAAATCCTGTGGGACTTCCAGATACAGACTGACAAGATGGTAATGGCCAACCAACCAGATATCGTGGTCATAGATAAAGGGGAAAGGAAAGCCGTTGTCGTGGATGTAGCGATCCCGAGTGATGGGAACATCAGAAAGAAGGAACATGAGAAAATCGAGAAATACCAAGGGCTCAGAGAGGAGCTGGAGAGAGCCTGGAAGGTAAAGGTGACAGTCGTGCCTGTGGTGGTCGGAGCACTCGGGGCAGTGACCCCCAAACTCGACGAGTGGTTGCAACAGATCCCGGGAACAACATCGGATATCTCGGTCCAGAAAAGCGCAGTGCTGGGAACAGCACGGATACTGCGCAGAACCCTCAAGCTTCCTGGCCTCTGGTAGAGGACCCGAGCTGAAATGGGGACAGACACCACCCATGGTGGGTGAGACGAGGATTTTTATATATATATATATATATGTTTGGGACACACACACACACACACACACACACACACACACACACACACACACACACACACACACACACACACACGCGCACGCACACACACACGCACACACACACACACACACGCACACACACATACAGTGTTAACACATCAAATTGAATTGTAATCCCCCCGCATCCAACCAAATGGAATTGTTCCACTCTCGAAGGTTTTGTACTTGAAATATTAGGCACTTGGTGTCTCAAGATATGAATTGAATGGTCTCCTCGCGCACATACAAACGCTCGCGTGCGCGCGCACACACACACACGCGCGGCCACTTTTCAACAAAATATCAGAATGTATTATTTAAAATAACTTTGTGATAGTACTCACCGTTAACATGAATGATTTTCTGTTCCTCGTCATTGTTAAAAATCCAGGCAAACGATCGGAATGAAATTCAATTTGCCGGTCCAGAGGCGAAGTTACTGCTAGCTAGCCTGCACACGGCTCATAAGCTTCCACACTTGCTATCTGCAATCTACTACGTTAACATGGGGACATGTTAAAATGTCACTGACATTCGACTGTTTCATCGATGGTATTGTTTCATTGCAAACTAGACTCAGAACATTTTCTCTCCTCTAATGCTCCGGTGCATTCACGCTGAAGTGCACTAGTTGGGCTCATTTAAAGGGGCGTTTACCTGTTTCAACATGACGGCCACTATAATCCAATCAAAATGGCGCTTTCGGCCATTCTAGGTCAGTGTCATCCAATCAAAATTGCGCTTTCCGCCAACTGCAGCCCCTCTGTGAAATGAACGGCGAAAAAAATGACAATATGTATTTAGTTTTATCGGCGAGCCATATGCAATCATCAAAAGAGCCATATATGGCTCGTGAGCCATAGGTTCCCGACCCCTGCTTTAAACCATCCGTAGCAATGAGAAGGCAAGCTTTCAGGTATCAAAGAAGGTGCTTGATGAAGAAGCACATTGGGCTCATGTACACTCACCTTTCCTACACACACACACACACACGCATTTTTGCACACACAAATGAAATATTCAACAGTTTGAATAAAGTGCGATGGGAATCTGTCGGTGTTCTTAGAGAATTCTATATGATTCCGGCGTGGTCCATTATTAATGAGTCCAATTGAGGCCCGGGCTCTAGGATGCTCTTTTCGCTGCAGGAGAGAGGAAGGATGCCAGGTCGGAGGGGAGATGACAATGAGGAGGGCGGCGAGGCTCGCTGCAGCCTGTTGATCAATTGACATGGCATGAGAAGTAGTGAGTGTTGGTCCAGAAATAGAAGCTTAATTAAACGACAGTGAGACAAGCAGCTGTTAATGGATTATTCTAATGTGCACGGGCACAGATGGAAAAAAAAGTAAGACCACAAAGCCTCTCCCAAGGGTTGACCTGTGCTCTCATCAGGCTTATTATGTACAGAATATAAATCCACAGCAATTTTGGAAAATTCTCTTGTGCACGTGATTAGCCCAAATCCTCCCGTCCAAAACATTGTTTTAATTTTTATGTGCATTTTGTATTTAATAAACTCGGGATGTGTATTGGCCTTGATTCTCTGTGTGTAAGATTAAATATTAATTAATTGCTGGATTAGAGCTGGGCGATGTGGTTGAAAATTGTATCACAATAAACATTATTTTATGTCTGTCGCTATCGCTATACAGTCAATATTTTCCGGACCGGAGAAGGTCTGAATGGGTCATTTTATTTTGAAATATAATATTTGTAACGTGAAAGAAAAGGTCAGAAAAGCTGTGAAAAATATAACATGAACCAGTCAATTTTAAGTTCAATTATTATTACCATCATATTTATTGATTTATTCGTTTTATTTATTAATCTATTTATTTATATACAGTAAAGTCTCGTTATGTCGATATTCTCAGGAGTCGGAAAAAACATCGATAAAACCGGACTATCGATATATCCGATCCTGCGGCATGTAAATTTTCTCCTTGCGTTCATAGAAATAGTATTGTAATAAGCAGTACTATCGATATAACCGATATCGATATAACGAGACTTTACTGTATTTGATTATCTATCTATCTATCTATCTATCTATCTATCTATCTATCTATCTATCTATCTATCTATCTATCTATCTATCTGTCTGTCTGTCTGTCTGTCTGTCTGTCTGTCTGTCTGTCTGTCTGTCTGTCTGTCTGTCTGTTTGTTTGTTTATTTGTTTTTGTTTGTTATTAAACATACTCTGCTTCATAGTGGGGCTGCACGATATCGGGAAAAAAATGTGATATGGGAAATTTTGCACCCGGAAGAACCAAGCGCTCATTGTGTATATGTAAATTTGTCTTGTCTTGTCTTGTCTTGTCTTACCATACCTTACCTTATCGTACCTTACCTTATCTTATGTTATCTTATCTCAATTCACTGCCGTATTGGCTCGTGCATGATGACGGCCATTAAGTTTTGCCATACCTGGCAGACATATGGCAAGACATTTCTGCACAGCGTTAATAAAACTATTTGGGGACTTTGACGTGATATGATCATCCAGGTCTTCGTTTATTAACATTCATTTCCATGAAAAGGCTTGTTCGATCTTTATCAAAATGGTCAATGTGACAATCAATGGAAGTTACAGAATGGTAGTCATGTGAATGTTCGACTTCCCGCCTCTCCCTCCATTCCATTACACGTATGCATGTCACAAGAGGTGCACAGCCTCATTATACAGCAATTGACTACACTGATGATATGAGGCGAGCAGACAGGGCTGACGGTGAACTAGTAATTAGGTGCAGAATCTCTTAAACAAGCATGCACAGACACGACATTTAATTGTCTGCCAATTTTTTTTGAAACCCTCTTCCGACATCAGAATTTAATGGGATTTATCAGAAAAGGTTGTAACTGGTGGAAATATGAAATATGAGAGAGTGGTTACGGGGCATTTCATTTTTTGTGTGAAAGTTATGTAATGAATATATATTTTCTTAATGAAGACTCCAATTAGTTGTCATTCATTTTAAAAAGCATACAAACTATTCAATTTTAGTTTTACTAACTAGCACTTCATTTACACAGTAATAACAATAAAGAATACATTTTTAAGCGTTTTTCATCATACTCAATGACACGTCACAACAAGAATTAAGAGATATAGGATACATATGCACAGTTCAAATCTCGATATGGACACGTTTTAAAACTAACAAAAGGCTTAAAAATTTTAAATAAATACATCAAAACAAGAAATGTACCATATTTTCCGGTGTATAAGGCACACCACAGTATAAAGCGCACCCCAAATGGATGGTGTATTTTCAAACCTTTTCCATATATAAGGACCACTGGACTGTAAGGCACACCTTTAATGAATGACACAAGTTCTCCAAATATATTATAATGTATACATATATACATGTAAATGTATTCCAAATATAATGCATACAATATTGTCCGGCGTTACAGTAGAGGCTGGTGTTACGCACGACTTCTTCTACAAGGGGAAATGGAGTCGGTGGATGCTGACAGTAGTGTTGAGACCTGTTGTGCTTCGATATTACTTCACGTATAAGGCGCACCTCCATAGAAGAGGCAGTGCCATCTTTTGAAGAAAATAAAGGCTTTTGGGTGTGCCTTATACATCGGAAAATACGGTACTTCAAAGACTAAGAGATGTTCAAAACCATTAGGGCCAGTTAGCATTGTGGACTACTTGAATTGAACTAAAATAAGTTCCATTGAAGTATTTATCTGTGACTCATGCATGGAATATCCCTTTCTGATTAAGCAACACAGTAGATTTTTCGATTCCTGCATGTGAGTGAGACATAACACACAGTCTCTCTGTGGAAACCCCCCATTACAACTCACACTACAATATTTGTATTGACAGAAGCGTTTGCTCACCGGGGGGCAACTATTCCCTTTCTAAAAATGCCTCGGTGCTTTATATGGTTCTGTATATTTCACAGGTGGTGAGTGGGAGGAAGGGAGTTCCGGGGGAATGAGGTAGGAAATGAAATGCAGGCAACCCTGAGAAGTGTGTTTTAGAATTGAAACTGAAAAAGAAAAATGAGTTGATATCATGAGAGGGTTAAAGCGATGAATAAAGAGATAAGTGTTAAAGTGGGGAGTAAAAAAAGAGGTTAAGGCAAAGGAAATGGTAAAAACGTGTCCATGCGTGATCTTACATGCTAATTGGCACCTTTGCGGACTTGCTCAGTGACAAGCCCCCATTAGAATGACAACAGTTGGCAGGAGGTAACGCCCAACGCCTGCTGAAGTCACCCCGATGCTCAAAACGCAGTAAACACTGGAAGCTACCCGGAAAGATTTGCTTCGGATTCTTTCCAGGGACTGTCAAGGTTTTTTAGCGTTTGTTCAAAAGTGTCTATCATCATGACATTGGTAAAGCAATAAACTGTATGACTTTAAAATACCATGTGTGCCAAATAGAGCACTACTAGCAATGTCAGCAACGCCTTCTGTTGGCTTGGCAGTCGTACACCTGGAAAACACACACACACACACACGCACACGCACACCCACACACACACACACACACACACACACACACACACACACACACACACACACACACACACACACACACACACACACACACACACACACACACACACACACACACACACACACACACACGCACCCACACACTGAAAAGAGGAAGGGACAAGAGAATGGGAGAGTTGTCGCCACCAATTGTATTCCAACTCTGTCATCAGATCAATTGATGACATGGGCGGGATGCAGCAGGGATGCATATGTCCCTGGGAGTCGTTGCTGTGGTGACAGAGGACCCCGCCCCAGGTCAGGCTGTCACTGGCTTTCATTCTTGCCATGCTCAGTCAGTACACGTTTGTCTTGCTTTGCCATCACGACTGCGGTCAACTGCATTTGTCAGGGCAACGTGGAATTGTGAGTGAATAAAAAACAGTGTTTGTTTGTGTCTGATAGGTGACATAATTATTTAAGCTTCGATCCAGACTCAAATGGTGTTGATAAAATTGATCATGTCACAAGCCGACTGTCCTTGCCCGCACCCTGTCCTCCCTGAAAGAGGCTGAGTGGGCCATGAGACAAAGCCCATCAGGGGCATTGTTGTCTCATCAGTCTCAGTCTGGTTGTGATCAGAGAGAATGAAGTGCTGCAGTGAGATCAAAGTGGCCATTATGTAAGCAGGGATCAGGATGAATTTGCATTTGTTTTGTTTTCCACTTTGAAACCATAATATGTAATTGTTATCATTTATAATAACCATGTCACAGTCAACTAAGGACACGTGTATCTCTGTCATTGCATGGTGACACAGAATCATAATAGTGGCTTGATATATGAGTTTATTTTCATGGTCATGCTTGGAACTCAAGACACACATATCTAAAATAATATTTTTCCATTGAAATGACTGGATATTCCATTAATCTGTTGCAACCTTCGAACATAATTTAACAGAATGTTAAAAATTAAACCTTGTGTGTGTGTGTGTGTGTGTGTGTGTGTGTGTGTGTGTGTGTGTGTGTGTGTGTGTGTGTGTGTGCGTGCCTGTGTGTGTGTGTGTGTGTGCATGTGTGTGTGTGTGTGTGTGTGTGTGTGTGTGTGTGTGTGTGTGTGTGTGTGTGTGTGAGGCCCTTCAAAGTATTCCGACAAAAACAAAAATTCTTCCCTCAGTTTGTTTGTTGTTTTTATTAATCACAATAATTACAATAGTAGGTGATAAGTCTTCGTTAATTATAAGCAATTGGACATACATAGTTAAGTGTGCCTCTTTTTTGCTCAAGGCTTTCTTTCCAAAAAGCCAGATTAATTGACAGATTATTTGTTAAATAGTAACTGTCACAATACTGTCAAATATTTACAGTATTTTCTTTTAATTATATAGTATGTTTCCTGCCGACACATGGAGTGATTTGTTTTACATAACAGTAACAGTACATAAAAAAATGATATAATGTGTGACGAAGGGTTTGGTTTATTTGAGGGTGAGCGCAAGCCCTGTCACGGTTTTGCAAGGTGGTGATGGCGGGTGCGGATCCCAAAAAGCAGGCAGGAGTGAGCAGGAGGTTGTTTGACAAATTGTATTAAAATAAAGGTCAGCAGGAACAAAATGTAAAACATAAAAAGCATCTGAACAGAAAAAAATACAAAGTATCAAAAGAAAACAAAGTGTAAAAGTCCGCCAAGGTTAAACAAACACATGCACAGCATACAATGCATGCGATTGCAGACAAAGCATGCAACAAACAATGAACCGACACCGGATGGTCGTGCCGGGAATCCTTTTAAGTGTCACTGATTAAAACGGCCAGCACCTGCGAGGCTGCAGGCAGGGCTGACGTCGCTACCCGTTGGTCGCCAATCCGAATGTGGCAGTCCGCCACTGATCGGGACGACCAGCACCTGCGCAGGTGCAGGCGGGGCCAACCAGATCATGACAAGCCCTGCAAATGTAGGACTTTACAAAGAGTTTCTTATTCCATCAAGACACACAACACCCCCGTTCTTGTGCCGCAGGCCAATAGGGTCACCGTGGCTATAATTGAACTATTTTGGAGGATTCACAAAGCTGCTTTATCTCACGCCAGAACTCTATGCTGTATCTTATTTCACAACCACAGTAGTCACTGTTATTTTCGATGACTTCAATATACAGTGGGGCCTTGGCTTACAAACTTAATTGGTTCCCAGACAGAGTGTGTATCCCAAAAATTTATTTCCCAAAGGAAACCATTAAAATGAGAATAATCCGTTCCCAGGTCTCCATAAAATATAATTTTCAACTAAATAAGCCTTAAAACTACACACAATATATCTTATTCTAGATATAGTAAATGTGCTATTGTATTGTAATGAAAGAAATAGACTGCACTGTAAATAAAGTCACTTTATTTACATTTGTGATGGTCGTCGATGGCTCTTAATTGACACCTGGTGCTTTCTGACTTGTAAGGTCTTACGAAACTGAGGCATCACATTATAATTCATCATGTTGATGATTCTCATAGCCACAGTCTTTTCTGGATGGAACTGTTCAATAAAAGCCTGCACATCATTCCACTTCGCCAACATTGCCTTGATGCTCTCACTTGATGCTGCAGCCATCTCCTCCTCCTCGCCCTCAGAGGACAACTACTGAATGGCTTGCTTTTGCTTGTCCTCTTGAAGGCAAATCAAATACTCTGTGTTGAGGACCTCATTATGGTCAGCAACAAGCTCCTCGATGTCATCTGCATCCACTTTGAGTCCCATGTTCGGTCCAATGGAAACAATGTCGTCCAACACAACAGAGTCATGAGGATCAAATCCTTCAAAGTCCCTCTCAAGGATGTATGCGGGCCACAAATTCTTCCATGCTGCTTTCAAGAATCGAAGGGTAACATCATGCCAAGCCTTTTCTATCAGCTGAAGACAATGATACACATTGAAATGGTCCTTCCAATAATCCCTAAGGCCGCGGATAAGTACTCATATTAATTATCCACAAGAAATGGTAATTATCCACAAGAAATGGCTTGATGACACACCAAAGTCAACCTTTACTGTGCATATTTAAATTTTGCAGAGCAGTTGTTATGAGCACCATGTGCCACATAAAAGTGGAATGCATTTAAATCATATTGGCTTTTATTGGGTTACTCAGTGGTGGTCAGCATATTTGGCCTTCAAATTGGGACATTTGTAAGCCAATTCATCTCTTTGTACCACCTACGATCACTTTGCAACTATAGAAACTATCAATATTTATACAGAAGTGCAGGGAGTGCTGAACCTTGACCGCTCTGATTTTCATCCAATTTAAGGACAAAGTTACTCCCATCCCACAACTGCACAAATGCATTTGTACTCCCAATTCCACCTGTACAAAGTGTTACAAAACACACACAAAAATGGAAACTCCACCCAATGATTGTTTCCTTTTAAATGTACCCCACAATAAACAGGCAATTTATTATCTTTACAGTTTGGATGTAGTTATAGAATATTGTTATAATTACATCCATAATGGCGGAGAAAGAGTGAGTATATGGATGGGAGAAGGATGCTGAGCCTTGAACTGTCAGGCAGGAGACTGAGAGGAATACCAAAGAGGAGGTTTATGGATGTTGTCAAAGAGGACATGAAGGTAGATGGTGTGAGAGAAGAAGATGCACAAAACCGAGTTAGATGGAGGACACTGATTCGCTCTGGTGACCCCTGAAGAAAAAAGCCGAAAGCAAAAGAAGAAAAAGAATGGCAATGCATCCATCCATGACGCTTTGATGAAATGCCTTTTTGTCACTACTCCAGCACTTATGATATGACTCATACATTTGTAGCATTTTATTCAATCTTTATCAATGACAAAAACAACTTAACAAGTGCAATATAGTACATAATAAACCTGTACTATTTACAAAGGTTTATGATGGTGATAATTTGACCTGGAGCAGATTAATCAACTACATTACATTACATTAGAATTTTTTATGTGCTTTGTAAATGTAGCGGGCTGAGAGGAAATTAATTTGGGTTTGACCCACAAATCCACTTGGACCCCAATGCACTGATTAGCAGAGACAGCCTGGTGAACCTCATGAAGACCCATGCTTGATGACCAAAACCTTTCAGACAAATGTCTACGAGACCGCTAATAAAGGGATGATATTAAAAATCTAAAGGTCATTAAATTACAGTGACCGTATTTTTTTCGTCTACACTTAATTGCGTTTTGTGTTTATTAAACTCAACTCACAAAATTTGGCATTGAGAACATGAAATAATGAGCTAACCGAAAAGCTGCCAGCAAGGCTACTTGCAAAATGTCTGACTTCCTGTTCATTTCCAGGTGTTATTTTTAAGACTTTTTTGCATGTCCTATCATAGTATGTCTGTCCCCCAAATTTTGGATGGATTAGTGCACCTAGTAGTCATTAATGAGCTGATTCTTTGAGGAGGTGGAGGAAGAGCAAAGCGGGGGAAAAATCGATGTGACAGCCAGCATGTGTGCAGGGGCTACAAACTGACACTGAAAGTGTCTCATTGTCATAGCATGCAAAAGTCTCTTTGACAGACAGACATTTATTCTCATTTTAAGTCAGTGAAGACCCAACATGTGAGCCTAAAATATATCAGTTCCATCAAACTATATTTTATATAAAGTACTGTATATAAAGTTTGTAATGAATAGTAATGACAGAAAAAAATAACAATTCAAAAACAAGTAAACATAGTGTTTCTTTTTCAATACATAAGCTGTACATCTGCTACTACAAGCTGTAATGTGGTTTTAATTTAACACATTTTATCTGATCATAAGGCTGAGGTGTTTGTCATCAAATCATCTCTTCTGTAAGAGGTCTGTGTCAGCTCTCAGTTATACAGGAGTGGTCCATCGATGAAAAGGTTTCTTCAGCCGTCATCTGTACTTCTTTGAAGGTGTCGGACATTTCGGTTCTTATCCAAGATGCTTCTTCAGCGAACTAAAGTCTTACTGGTAGTTTCGGCCCTATATATATATATCCCTACTGTCCAGACATGGCGGTGCCGGACTCTGCTATGGTCCGTGCTCTCAGGTTGGGGGGAGCAGAGGACTACTCCCTGCGGCTCCACTGATTGCTTCTATTGTCCTGACTAACGACTGGCTTTATTGCCCTCTTTGCTCTGGTATCACCTCATCACCATTACTAATCCTATGTTGCCTATGCAGGCTGTTACACAAACGATCCAAATTGAACCTCACACCACCATATCGGTTTAGTGAAGGATTTAGCTATTTAATGAAAATCGCTTCTTTTACTCCCCTTTCTAACTATGTTCTTTCGCTAAGATTTCAAATGAGTGGTTGCTAGCTTTTAGGTGCATATGTACTGCCGATAGAGGCCCACCAATAATATCCCTGCGATGTTGCTAAAGTATTTTTTTGAGAATGTGTTTAGTTTCCCCAATGTACTGCTCTTTACAATTTTCATTCTTACAATGTATTGAATAAACTACATTACTTTGTTTTTCATTTGTCAGCCCATCTTTTGGATGCACTAATTTTTGCCTTAAAGTGTTTATCGGTTTGAAATAAGTAGGATTGTTGTGCAATGTAACGTACTGCTACTCCTCTCCTTTTTGTATCTTCAGAATTTTTGGTTCTTCTGTTCGTCTTCTGTAAGAGCTAAACTACACCGACACCTTTGCACATTTGAGCCTTATGATCGAAGATAAATCCAAATTTCAGTTACAGATGTTGTTTTGGCTCTCAGATGTGTGTGTATGAGTTTAATGAGTTGGCTTGTAAGGGATATATTACAGACTGATTGCTAGTTGGTGAGAAGGGATCTCCACCAGGCAGCAATTTAATGTTATTCTAATCATTTCATTGTGGATGAAACAGTGTCGGATCAAATTTTGTATTTCATGACACACGTGCGCACACACGCACACACACACACACACACACACACACACACACACACACACACACACGCACACGCACACGCACACGCACACACACACACCCACGCACGCACACACACACACACACACACACACACACGCACACACACACACACACACACACACACACACACACACGCACACACACACACACACACACACACACACACACACACACACACACACACACACACACCTCCAAACAAATGAACAGCCTGTGAGTGAGGAAAGGAGGGAGGACACAAAATGTGAGCCAAATTGCTTTGTGCCAGTTCAAGCGTGTGTTTTTACTCCCTTGGCTTATTTATATGTCGCACTATCTGCTGCCAGACGTTCAGCTCCAAATGGCTAAGCTGTCATCCATTCCAACATATGAACAGTCAGACACAAACACATTTGCTTAATAAAGGACATCAAGAAAACATATTTTATGAGCTGGTGGATGCTGGGAGTGAGACTCACCCATCCACTGACTGACTGACTGCACTAAACGAGGGTGACATTTTTAGAACTTCTCCCCTTTTTTCACCATCACAACTAAAAAGCAGCCACGACAGACTAATGATGTGAAGAAAGACGCAAGCGAAGAAAGATGTCATATGACCTGACAACAAACCAGAGTTTTGGAAAGCGAGACCAAGTAGAAGATGAAGACGAAGAAGAGGAGAGCGAGTGGGAGATAAAGAGCTTGGGAAGAAATGAGGCGGGAGGGGAAACTCCACGGGAGGTGTGAGACTTATGAGGATAATTCCCTTTCTCTATTTGTGGCGATGATGATAATGATGATGATGGTGAGGAGCTATTTCAGTCCTCCCAACCTCTTCTGACTTATGTCAGGCCGACGTTGTTCTGCCTCCTGTCCTGTCTACGTTAAAATACTGCAAATACTGTAAAACCTTTGTAAAAGGATGAGATTAAAAAAAAAATCTTAATTACAATTCTGTTGATTCAGAATGACTATAATGCATTTAGATTGTGTTTTGGTGGGCATTTGGTATTGTTGGCTGTCATTAGGCAAACTTTATTAGAAGTAATTTTTTTAACTTATACACTGCCATTCCCAAATTTAGTTGAGAATTGAAAATGGAGCGATATTCACAAATTTGTTTGGGTTTTGGTTTTTCTTGCAGAGGGAGTGCCGGTAAAGCACTGTCACGTTTTGCGAGGTGGTGATGGTGGGTGCGTATCCCAAAAAGCTGGCAGGAGGGAGCAGGAGGTTGTTTGACAAATTGTATTAAAACAAAGGTCAGTGGGAACAAAATGTAAAACATCAAAATGATCTGAACAGAAAAAAGTCTCAAAAGAAAATCAAGGGTAAAAGTCCGCCAAGGTTAAACAAACACATGCACAGCATACAATGCATACACAATGCATACAAAGCATGCAACAAACATGCAGCAAACAATGAACCGACACCGGATGGTCGTGCCGGCAGTCCTTTTAAGTGTCACTGATTAAAACGACCAGCACCTGCGAGGCTGCAGGCAGGGCTGACGTCGCTACCCGTTGGTCGCCATTCCGAACGTGGCAGTCCGCCACTGATCAGGACGACCAGCACCTGTGCAGGCGCAGGCGGGGCCGACAGCGCCCCCGTTGGTCGCCAACCAGATCATGACAAGCACTAGTCAGACCTCTAGCAATGTTTTTTTTTTCCTTCCACGAGGGGGCAGCATTTGCCTTTTGTCCATGTTAGCGCTTTGTTACAGCTTCAGCTGTTGTTAAAGTGCTAAATAAATCAATATATACATGTATTGTATTATAATGTATTTTGTACAGTACCACCCATTTCAGGCTCAGATAATTCCAGACCCATATAACTTGGGAATTAACTCTTTTTTTCTGATGAAAGAAGAAAGTCTCAGGTTTCTTACGAACGCAATATTCTGCACTGGAGTGGACACGTTTTTGCACATCGTCTGGCAGTGAATGGGTTTATTGGCTCTACTAAAAAAACTCATGTGATAAATTTACTCATGTTGTATTTCGTCAAGTGGTTGCACATGATAAAATCATCCGGATCCAGTTACAGTTTTAAGATGCTGTTTAGTCTACTTTACATGCACTGATGGCCTGCTAGAACCAGGAGCTGTTGAGTCACTCTGGCCTATCATTTATTTATTTGTCATACAAATTTCCTCACAATAATCACGTCACTAAGGTCATCATTGATTTCTGCTTGGTTTTGATGACAGATGTGGCTGTGTGTTCAGAGGTATAAAGCCAACATAAATGAGTTTCCGTTTGGAACAGTCCACATCTTAACTTCATATCAAGCCTGCAAATGGCATACGGTACATTTCAATTACTGATGGTAAATTAGCAACGATGACATGTTACTTTGTGGCTGAGAGACTCAATCACCGTCTTCTTTCATATCTTTGCATGTCTAACTTAACACTGGGTTCATTTGACCCAACCCTTACATTATTCTCAGAAATGTTGCCCCGATGTAATCGACACAGGAATTGGGTTAACATATCAGTCATGTAAAGCAATGAATCAGGTATGTCAAACAATTTTTTTGCCGCGGGCCCCATTGCAGTTACAGTCTCTTCTCGGGGGCCGTCATGAATTTGGGGAAACCATTTTAATGGTGAATCAACTATACATATGACATATAGAGCGCACAACAAATTAATGAGAAACGAGTTTTGAAATCTGACGTCAAGAATAATGACTGTTATTGTGGTTTACATGGGACAATTAGAAATGTTGGTTCAGACTTTAGCAAGCATAATGGCACTTGGCATGCTTGATTTGCTTTTGAGGACTAAATAAAATAATGTGGTGGGCCAGATTTGGCCCCTGGGCCTTGATTTCGACACCTGTGCAATAAATGGTTTACATACCTCATATTTTGGGTTGATGAAATAACCCAAATAATGCTATTGTGTTGGTTGTGTACATGTGACTTTGAGTCCATGACGTTCATGTGGTTGGTTTCACTGTGGAGAGGCTTTCTTTGTTCTGCCCTAAACTCACACTTGCCACAGCGTATCCTCCCACAAACAGGGAAACAGCCAAAAACAACCCCAAATAACAACAACCCCACAAAGTTGCCCCTAGTTGTTTGTGGCTTCGGAAGCTCACATCCTCATGGCCCATATTAGAGCATCGCAGCCCTCCTACGACACACCGTGTGTGCTTTTGAGGGTATCCTCTTTCTCCATTAAATCTCAACAATCATGCCTTTTGTTCTTCTTTCTACATTTCTCTCTTTGTTGATCAGGATTCTGGCTGCAGCGGGCGCTCATATGAACATTTCTGTGGATCTGAGGACTCTGAGGGCAGTGAGAGTACTGCGACCACTCAAACTGGTTTCGGGGATCCCTAGTGAGTATCAAGCGGTGACAAAGGAAGTCCATCTGGCCGGACAATATTTTTTATTTCATGATAGATATTTATGATCCTCGATGAGGCGATTCACTCACAGCTACTTTACTCTGGTGTGGTCATATTTTTGGAAGATCATCTGAATTAACATACAGCCCAGAATTAGGGGAACTAGCTCACATATCTACGCCAGTCTTCTGGAAATTGGCTAGAAATGATTCTCGAGCATGGCAAGACGTCTTGGCGTCTTGGTTGTCCTTAAAGCTCCTCACGATCCTGATGTGATTAAATTATTTGCTCTCTGACTGTGACAATCAAAACAACGCATGATTATGTTGGGGAAGCACAAAGAATAGAAAACAATTCCATTTGAAATGCACATGCATTGTGACTGATTTGTGCTCTCCTCTCAGGTCTGCAGATAGTCCTGAAGTCCATCATGAAGGCCATGGTTCCCTTGCTCCAGATTGGCCTGCTTCTCTTTTTTGCGATCCTCATGTTCGCCATCATCGGCTTAGAGTTTTACAGTGGCAAACTGCACCACACTTGCATGCCGCAGCCTGGAATACTCGGTGAGGCTTTTAGAACACCACCAATGATTTCTCATGACCTTAAAGGACAACCGACGTCTCCGGACAAGTTGTGTCCATAATTTGTAAAATGGCTTCAAATGACTTCTACTTAGCGTATTTTACAAATATTCCACCGCATATAGGTATATTTTACGTTTTAAGACTCGCACTGAATATTGCGGAAGTCTTGTTTTTGAGTTGGTGACGAGTCTTCACCCTACGTCACAGAAGGAACGCCCCTCAGCGAGAAAAGACATACCTTGCATCACCTCAATGCATTTTGCAATACTTTCTTTGGTCTGAAAACTTCGTGTTGATCCGTGTTGATGGCGAAATTAGAAGGAAAACACATAACGCGATGGTGAATCCTTGTGTGTGGCACCGAGCATCTATTTGATATTCACTGACAAAAATTGTCAGGAATTAATCAGCCCGTTTCCACGGAGCTTTCCACGGAGCTTCGTCGCCCTCTTCTGCCTCTTTTCGGTGCTACATTTCCCCACCCAGATGACACACAGTCGGTGCTACATTCCCCCCTCAAAATGACACGGAATAAATTCTTTAATCAATTGCAAACATGTATGCTTTACTCTTCAGAACTATTTGAATCATATTCATAACTGGTTGTGTAACAAGAAAGCATATTCTCCGAATCTGAAGCCATTGTTTTGTTTCTCCAGCAATGCAAGACGTCTTGGCGTGACGTCACGAACTGGGGTCGGGACTTTACAGATAATTCCAAGAGTCATTTCCCACAGAAAGGGAAAAATATGTACTCAAGTTGCAATGTGTCGTTTTTAGATGCGAACAATGACGCTACAGTGGGAATCCGGATGATACTATTAGTTATGATTATTCTTCTTCTAAGCACTAATTTGAGTTTTTCTGGGAAAAAAATCAGCCACTGCCTTAATTGCTGCCCCCAATGGAATTAATGAAACAAAAGGAGCAATTTGAATGAATAATACATCAGCTTGCTGAAAAAAGTATTTTTCAAATTTTGAGCGGAAAACAGCATTGCACAACCTAAATCCAAAACAGTTGGACAGATTTCTATTTGCCTGCCTTAACACTGGGCTACCAATCATTACAACACCCTTTAGGTTGTATCACCTAATCATCGTCTGGGTTAGCACACATAGCATCTCAATGCACTGAGTGAACATCTGAGCCTCATATGGGTAAGAACAGGCTGTTTGATTTTGTTGATCACCGAAACTTGGCATTTGAACACGGCTGCTGAGACTTTTTAAAACTAAATCACAAGCACTATTTTTTTTTCTTCCTCTTGCACCCATGCAGAAAACGAGACGGTGGATTCTTCTGAATATGAGTTCCCATGTGGTGTGCGTCGCTGTCCAGCCAAATACACCTGCAGCGACATGTGGATAGGCCCCAATGATGGCATCACGCAATTTGACAACATCCTGTTTGCTGTTCTCACTGTCTTCCAGTGCATCACAATGGAGGGATGGACCACCGTGCTCTACAATGTAAGGCCGGCACTGTCTGAATTTGGTTTGCGACCAACGGGTTGCACTGTAGGGCCCTGCGTGCAGCTGCATAAGTGTTGGTTGTTTTAATCAGTGGCAGTTAAAAGGACTGCCGGCATGACCATTCAGTGTCGGGTCATTGTTTGTTTCACCCTGTCAGGTTTGTTTCATTTTGTCATGTTTTACTCATAGTTTTGTTTGGTACTTTGGACCTTTCTGTTCTGATGAATTTGTTGTTTGAGATTTTGTTCCAGCTGACTTTATTTCATACAATTTGTCAAATACACCCTGCTCCTCCCTCCTGCCTTTCTTTTTGGGGTCCACCACCACCACCTTGCAAATCATGATGCTCTTTCCATTTTGTTATCTCCGTCTTTGCCTCCACTTTTAACTGGAAGTGATGTTTTCTGAATGGTTGTGTGCAAGTATTCCACCTTCCTTCCATTTATTTTATTCAGCTGATATTGTCTAAAATCTGCTTTCTTTAAAATACATTAATGCATGACAATGTAAAACTAGCACAATTACCACAGCACACAAATGAGGGAAAAACATAAATTTGTTATTTAAAATCTTTTATTCGATTTTTATTCTTCGAATGACAGTCAGTCTAAAAATCTATATCGGCCAGGCCCTAGTTGTAATGATAAATTTGATTAATCTGACACATCTACTGTTTATTTTAGATTTAAATTGAACTTTAAGACAATTCAGAATAGCCATGTCAGAATGTAAAATGGCAATACAGAAATGGCATATTTTCCCCCAAATTACCATTACTGTATTCAACATTTTTCCCCCCGGTTTGAAACATTATGAGGACAACTCTATATTAAAATGTTGTTTATTTCCGGGAGGGGTGCGGTTTAATAAGAATAATCATTTCATACATTTTAACAGAAAAGTAAAAAAAAAGTGTTAATAAAAACCTTTCTTCAGCAATAAAAACCTTTACACTGTTGTCTTCGGTGTGTGATATCTTGAAAATGTAGAAGACCTGCTTAAAATAAGCAAGCTCAAAAATACACGTCAAAAATCTCGAAGCGTCAGCACCCACTTCAACATAAACCCCATTTTGTGTTCTGACTCCTGTTTCCGCCTTAGGCCGACGATGCTTTGGGTCCCAGTTGGAACTGGCTCTACTTCATTCCTCTCATCATCATCGGTTCCTTCTTTGTCTTGAACTTGGTGCTGGGAGTCCTCTCTGGGTACGCACATTTTTCACTTCTTCCTTTAATGTATCCTTGAGTATATTTATGTACAAATATAATGTGGTATATAAGTACATGATGTGCCTATTTACACCACCGGGAAATAGAACTGAGCAGAATGAGCAACACGAATGCAGATGCCAATAATACATGAATAATAAAAAAAAAAAAAAAAAATATATATATATATATAAACGTCAGCATGACCGCTGAATGAATTGAGGCAACAATGCACATAGAGAAATAAATGTGAAAAAACATGCAAAAAGGCATTGAAAAGTATCTTCTCGTTGAACAAAAGTAACAATTCCGTTTCGGGTTTGATCTCGCAGTGAATTTGCTAAAGAGAGGGAGAGGGTGGAGAACCGAAGGGCCTTCATGAAATTGAGACGGCAGCAGCAGATTGAGCGAGAGCTCAATGGTTACCGGGCCTGGATCGACAGAGCAGGTGGCGTTGCTTTCACTTCCATATCACAAAGATTAAGACAATTCAGGGGGATGATTACCGTACCCTGGACAAACCAACACATTCAAAATTCAAGATTCAAAATGAGCATGTAAGATTTTATCTACTGTTTATTTGTGGTTCTTCTTTTCCAGAGGAGGTCATGCTTGCAGAGGAAAATAAAAATCCTGGACCTTCAGCCCTTGATGGTAAGTCAGCATTTTTCTCTCATTCAAGATTTTTCCATAAGGAAACAACAGCAATGACACACACAGTAGATTTGCATCACTTATGACTCAAACATATTTTTTGGTTCCAATTAAGATCATTTTTGGCAAATGAAAAATGATCATCAGCCACTCCGAGATGGCCATTCCGCTCTGTATTAAATGTTGAATCCATGTTGAATTGGAAAATGAGTGTCCAAAAATGCCCGATGTTTAAGGCAGTGATGTGTCATGAAGAGTCCCGTTGGTGCACAATATTTGCACTTATGGCACGCTAGCCAATGGGAAGCCGGGTGCGCCTTCTCTCATGACTGTGACCTTTCCCCCTGATTGAAGCAGCAGGACTTTTTACACAATGTTGATTGATTGGCAGCTCTCAGGAGGCTCCCTGAGTGGAGCACAGGCGGCACTTATGGTGAGCACCCCTCTTCTCATCTGCTTGCTGCCTCTTCAACTTCACCGCGCCATTTGCCACATGCGCACGCACTTGCGGGTTGAACTTTTGGAACGTTGTTAGACCGCGGGACCAGCTGTTATGATGAGAACGGATGCAATTGCTCTTGTAGCTCTGATTGAAAATATAGGTGGTGCGCTCCTGTTGCCTTGACGACCACCAGTCTGGAGAAAATAAGCGGAATGCGAGTGCTTTTGCATGGCGAGTGTGTTTCACACCTTTTGCAAACAGTGTGTACGTGTGTTTGATTAGAAACCTCTGGAAAAAAGCCCCCTAGCTAATATTGAGCAGGATATTCAGCAATAGAGGGAGGAGGATGAGAAAGAAGGGATGAAATCTCATGATTAACACATCCAACTCGGAAAAAAGGTGAAATGGCACTCATCTCACGCGCTCGGGCATGCACGTTGGCGCTCCTTGAAACTGAATGACAATGGATCTTCAACTAAGTGCACGAATTTGTGTATCATTTGTTCTTTCTATTTTTCGATCCAAAAATGAAAGACCGACTCACTTTGTAAAAACTAAATATGCAAATGTGACCCAAAACTTTGGTCACAGAGCGTCAATCAAGATAAAAGATTGTATGATTCAGGATTTTTCTTCTTTTAACTCACTCATTGCCATTCATAAATTTATTCAGGAATTGAAAATATAACGTTGAGCGCCATTCCCAAATGTGTTCGGGTTTTGCTATTTCTTGTTTGGGTGCTGATAAAGCACTGGCCTTTGCCTCAGGCAATGTTTTTTCCCTTCCACAAGCATTTCCCTTTTTTATGTTAGTGCGTTTTTCCAGCTTCAGCTGTTGTTAATACGCTATATAAACCAATATGTATGTGTTGCATTGTATTTTGGACAGTCTCCCCCATTTCAAGCTCAGATACCTCCAGACTCATATAACTTAAGAATTAACTATCTTTTTTTCCGATGAAAGAAGAGAGTCTAAGGTTTCTAACGCTGCATTGAATGTTTATTTAGTTCTAAATCTCAATATTCTGTGGGTCCTGGAATTTGAGTGAAAATGACAAACAAACCCCCTAATATCGGAGTGGACACATTTTTGTACATCTGCCAGTGAATGAGTTAAGGAACCCAAATTTGAAGAAAAAAAACGTACAAGTAAAGTCAGTTTGTCGTCAAATGCATTTAATTTTTTTTAACACAATTCTGTGTTCTCCAATATTCCTGTGCTCACATTGGTAGGAAGATGAACCCTAATGGGATAGTTGAAGATTATGATGCGAGACTAACATCCTTGCTCATCCACAAGCAGTGCTTTCATGTCTGTGACTGTGTGTCCTCAAAGTGCTACAATCTGGCAAGTCAAAAACCAAGAACACTTGGTTAGTCAAATATGAAAAATTTAACATTTTTGATTGCATTTTTGTATCAATTTAAAAAAAAAAACCAACAAAAATAATGAGTCACATTTTAACATTTTTTTTTCGATCAATGGATAGAATGAGTCATACATGGATTTGCATGGCCTTGCTAAACTGCCTCAGTGCGTGCTTTGTGATGAGAGAGATCATCCAATGGCATTCAGCTGTTTCGATCATTTCGAGCATCAGAGGATTGTTGTTTTCGTCCCCTTCAAGTGTCATGTAAATGAGCTTCAATGAATTTTTCCCTTCAGTCAAAACTATACTGGCATTAGGGCGTCACGCGTAAAAGTGTTCCTTAATGTCGGTTGTCTCATTTTGTTTGGGGTTGGGTTGCATCCTGTGAGAATGCGTGTTTACATGCATTGTTTTGCATGAAGGCATTTAAAGATGTTTATTTATATTTGTTTAATTGTTTACTTTTGTGCGGGTGATTATGTTGTTGAACTACTGGTATCTGAGAAGAGAGATTTTGTTTTATCCTAAAAGTGTGATTTTTCATTCGTTAATTCATGAAATTGAATTTTTTTGCCATTGATTTCATGAATCACTTTAACTATCCATGACCATAAAGTAACTTTATGTATATTCTCCCTTTATTTTTAAATACATAGAAGTGCCAAATCCCACGATGCTAAAATTGAACAATCATGGAGAGCAAGATATTACGTGCAAAAATACAAATAAATAAGTAAATAAATAAATACATAAATAAAATACATACACACATAAATAAAATGTAAAAAAAAGACAAATTTCAGGAAATAGACCGCTAAGAGGAGGTGGAGCCCTGGTCAAATTTTACCTCTGGAAATAATGAATTTAACAGAAGACAATTTTGCAGTTACATGACTCCTTTGTATTAAATGTAAATTAAAAGATCGAACAAGAGCGCTATCTGCTGCATTTTGTGGGGCACTGTCCCAATTTCGAGATCACAATTCTTTGTTGCTTGTTAGCAAGTCTTGAGGACAATGGCCCTTTTCTGTTGACGCACTCATCGACATGCACAATTACAAGAAAAGTTTGCTGTTATCGTAGAAGACTGGATATTTTCCAAATGAAAACTATTTGCTTCAAGGATGTTCCTACCAGGTCATATGGATGTCTCTACAAAAGAGCATTCAATATGTTTGGCTGTTCAAGGGTGTGATGAATTTAAAACATAATGATTTGTTTATGTGAAATTACAATTCGATTTAACATGGCCGTAGATTCTGTCATGTTTTTTGATCCGTAACAAAATGAAAAATCAAAACATGAACATTCTGATTCGTGATACAAGTGCTTTGCTGATCTGTTGCCTGTGTTGATGGCGCCTCATGTGAAGTGCTGAAGAGAGCCACCACTATAAAAAAGAGAGGCATGGATTTGCCCCATCGGGGTCCCGCGGAGGAGCAATACGACGATATTTCCTCTGTGGGTGAGTAGAGGTCCTGTCAATTATGTCAGGTGACCATCCTTATCTCAGGATGAGCAGCTGGAGATCGTCACTCCTTTCTTCCTCCCTTCAAGGCATCCCCATGACCAGAGAAAGCTTCAGGAGCGGCAGACGAGGCCCGGCGCTATATTTCCGCCGCAAGGAACGCCTCCTGCGCATCTCCATCCGCCGCGTGGTGAAGACGCACGCCTTCTACTGGACTGTGCTAAGCCTGGTGGCTCTCAACACGTTATGTGTGGCTATCGTTCACCACAACCAGCCGCTCTGGTTGTCCAATTTGTTGTGTGAGTCACAATCATCATCAAGATACTTGTTGATACCACCACTATAATGTTCCAGTCAGAGAATATCAATACAAAAATACAATATAACAGGATGCAACACTGTCAACTACATCTGAAATAGTTCATATTCAATATACATGTAATAATGTGATACTTTTTAAAAATATATACTGCATTATCCAGTTTATAAACCCAAAAGTCTTCATTTTCTCGTGCACCTTCCTATTCTCCATCGTTAGATTAAAAATTCACTTTTTCGCTTTCGTGTATCAAAGTCAAAGCCGTGTCTAATTTAAATGTATCGCTTTGGTGCCAGTGGACTATGATAAAGTATGTTGAGTAGCTTTAGTAGTAGGTTTGATGCTGTCTTGTGGCACTTTTAGGCTAGAGGTGCTCACAGTTGGTCACAGATTTGTGCAATTCATGGCAGGCTTCAGTTTGTACTCTTAAGACAAGCTTTTTTTTTATAATATGTGTTACAGATCACTGTAATCTAACATAATAACAATAAAAAATGTACATCCACAGAAATACTTGAGAATAAATCTGCTTCAAAATCAAAATGATCACAATGATCCTTACATGAGATCTGTTGCTATTCCAGACTATGCAGAGTTCTTGTTCCTTGCTCTGTTCCTGACTGAGATGTTCCTGAAGATGTACAGCTTGGGCCCCCGCCTCTACTTCCACTCCTCATTTAACTGCTTCGACTGCACCGTCAGTGTCCCACCTCCTTTTCCTCAATCCTTGTTCTTTTTGTACAAAATCTTCATTGTCCACCTTTGGTGGCCCGCAGGTGATTGTTGGCAGCATCTTTGAAGTGCTTTGGGGTGTCTTCAGGCCGGGCACTTCTTTTGGCATCAGCGTACTACGAGCACTTCGTTTGCTGAGGATCTTCAAAATCACCAAGTTAGTCCATATTTGCTTGACGATTGAGGGAAAAACTTGATCGGTTCCGCCTTAACGTAAATGTTTGATTGCCTGTGAAGGTACTGGGCGTCTCTAAGGAACCTGGTGGTGTCACTGATGAATTCCATGAAGTCCATCATCTCTCTCATCTTCCTCCTTTTCCTCTTCATTGTCGTCTTTGCTCTCCTGGGAATGCAACTCTTTGGTGGCAGGTAACACCATCTTTACACCCAAGAAAATGTGCTTGGGTAAAGATTTATTTCTGTAGTCTTTGGTTTTTACAGACTCCACAGTTATTCTCAAGCTGTCAATAATGTCTCCAATCTGTTATCTCTCCACCTAATGCTGTCTACATTTTCCGGAACCCCAAAGGTTCATCTTTGAGGACTACACTCCCACAAATTTTGATACTTTCCCCGCAGCCATCATGACTGTCTTTCAGGTCTGCTCATTAATATCACGCTAATGTTATTAGGACCCATAACGGCAGGGGGAGACAATGTCAATAAACTCTTCTCTTTTGTTTCTCAGATCTTGACTGGCGAGGACTGGAATGAGGTGATGTACAACGGTATTCGCTCTCAAGGGGGAGTCAAGTCCGGCATGTGGTCTTCGATATATTTCATCGTTCTTACCTTGTTTGGGAACTGTATCCTCTTTCTTACATCTTCAACTTGTTAAATTGCCATTTTTCCAACATGGTTTGTTGATTGAAGCTACAAGATAGTGTGTGGAGTCTCCACCAATGTTTGCACCAGTGCTGTTGTTGAACTAACAAAAATAGTGTCGTCCTTGACTCAAGTTTGATCAGACACTCTGCTGAATGTTTTCTTGGCTATTGCTGTGGACAACCTGGCTAATGCACAAGAGCTTACTAAAGTAGAGCCCAATAAACTTGAATTGAACATGCTCAATCTAATAAGATCCACTGCAGGAACTGAAGATTAAAAAAAGACCATTCTGAAGATAATATTACTCAGACCTTTGTCAGAAAGCTATTCATCTCCCAACTAATTCTCTTGCAGCGGATGTCATTAGATGGTGCAGGTTCTCATTTTCTCCAGCCGTCGCTTGGATTTGCAAAACATTAGCCAAAAAAGAAAAATCACAGTCGACTCTGTATTCTCTCTTAGGACGAGGAGGAAGCTGAGGCGGCTTTCAACCACAAGCATGCGCTCCAGAAGGCGAAGGAGGTCGGCCCACTTTCCTCCTTCATGTCTTCGGAGTAAGTCCTGCTTCCGCATGACCTCTACATCGCCTCCCTCTGTTGCTCTCTCTCTCTCTCTCTCTCTCTCTCTCTCTCTCTCTCTCTCTCTCTCTCTCTCCTCATCTTCTTCGCTACTGCGTCCCCCACTGCAATGAGCCTCCACATACAGTACAACAAGGGTGTCAAACTCATTTTTTTTGCTGTGGGCAACATTGTAGTTACGGTTTCCTGTCGAGGCCCGTTATGAATTTGGGGAAGCTATTAGAATGTGTAATCCCCTCCACATATTACATGTAAAGCGCACAACAAATTAATGAATAACTCGTTTTTAAATTTGATGTAAAAAATAGACTGTTATTGTGGTTTACATGGGACAATTTTACATTTTGGTTCTATTTTTAGCAAGCATCATGGAAGTTATATTTGCATTTGCGGGCTGAATAAAATGATGTGGTGGCCTTGACTTTGCCACCTGTGCTGTAGAACTTAACCCACATGACTGACTCCTATCCTGACATCGTTATGGACGGAGGGTAAAAACCCAAGGTGATGGTACAGACTTGCTGGCATGTAATCGTACTCTTCATTCTTGCCTCAGCGGATTTTAGTTTTATAGTGTTATCATTTTTGCACTTGTTGTGTCCAGTAGGGTCTTTAGTCAGCAATATTGTTAGAAATGATTATTAGGAGGATAAAGGTGCGTGGCAGGCTTACATTTTGTGTGTGGAAAATTCTGTACTGCCTTGCCTGTTGTCTATAGAACGCGGTCAGTGGTCAGTGGCAATGTCTAATCTTGATCCACTCTTGTCAAAATTCCAGGCGGTTCAAGCATTGTCATTTTGAAATCTCCTCTTGGCCCATCAAGAGTGAATGTAAAGTAATTATATTCATTCTGTATGCTAATAGACAGACGAATAACAGTATGTATACTGGACGTGAGCGGTGCATCATTTATGCCCCCAGTGCTCTGGCTTGCCATTTTTCTTAGTCTAGTTGCTTTTTTTTACTCAATAGAAATGAAAATTTGAGAATTCACTGCGATGTTATAGGCTACATTCATCCTATGATGATTTTTTGAGATCACAAAAATCTTGCTTTCGAACAGCGGTGGAAGAATATTTACACAGATGTGATGTGACGTATCGTATTTTGGGGGAAATATATCACCTTGTTTCCTTCCTGGTCAGATTTCCAGATGGCGTGTTCTGTGCGGTGGTGGATGTGCATGCATGTGCATGACAGGATTGTAGCCTGCTTTGTACTCGACATGCACGAGATGCACATTTGTTGTGATGGGCATGCGAAAGATTTTTCTTTTTTTCACCTTTCGCTGATATTTTCACTCAAAATGAGATGGCGCAGGCTGAAAAAGAAGAAATGTGCATTCGTTTTTGTTTTTTTTAGCTGAGCAACCGTGATGGATGCTCATCACCACCGTAAGAGAAGAAGGCATCCTTATTCCCTGAAGGACTCTGAACTTTATCGCATTTCAATAGCCAGTGCACTTCTGACCTTGAAGAAACTTGCATGGCGGCAGGAGATAAAAATATGATGCTGTGACATGTCGGATGGAGGCTGGAGATAAATTATCTGCATGTGTTTGGTTGGCATGATAATAGGGGAAGAAAATCATAAATCGCAGTACTTTTGATCAACCGTTATCAGGCTTTGAATTGCTCTACCGTCGTGCACCCTCCTCGGATTATTTTGTGCTTCTACCTGAATTCACGCAAGTTAAACAAGCATGACCTGAGACGTCAATGCTTGGAAGTGGTGCTGATGATCATCTTGCATCCTGATACTTGTGTCAAAACTTTGCAAACATAATACACCTTGCCGTCGTGTTTGCTGTACCCATCTCTCTGTTGTTGTTATTGTTGTTGTTGTTTTGTCCATGTTGTCGTATGCACATGATGTTTATTGTCTAAGCCCAAGATGCCCTCAATTCATTGTTATGCTCTCAATGTTTATGAATGTTTTCAAATTGATCAGACAGGAAAGTCATCTTGTTTTTGTTAATGTGTCGCTTGGCTCCAGTGGAGACACACACCAAAATATGACCAATTTATATTTGGAATTGTTGCACCGGTTGGATTTCTATTTGGATGTTGAAGTTTCTTACCAGTAACAACTATGTCATACTCATTTTTTTCGGGCTACATTGCAGTTATGGTTTCCTCTCTGGGGCCACTATAAATTTGAGGAAACCATTAGAAGGTTTAACCCCCTCCACATTTTACATATAGAACGACAACAAATTAATGTTTTTTTATGGGAAAAATTGACACACACATACATCTCTTGACGTGCTGTGTTATAGCAACCAACATTACAACCTTATGTGATCCAATGAAAGAGCTCTATCAAAGGTGGATATAATGCTTAATCTGAAAGATATCAACATTGCATTTTAGTATTAAGTGTTGTGGCAATATTTTCCTCATTACTCGAATTAATGGAAACTAATAAATAAATGGAAATAATGATGATTAACAAAGCAGCTGCTGTCATAATTGGATTAAAGAATGCCACCTTTTTTGCAACCATTGCTTATGCGCTGTATTCTGCTTCACCATGTCTCAAAACATGCAACAAGCAAGCAGCTTGTTCTGGCAAATTTACATTGCATTGTGGAAATTCCACATAGTGAGAGCATGTGCCAATAGTCACATATAATCAAAGAAATATTGTTCTGCTGTTTGGTTTATGCACTCCGAAAATATTACTGACTACTTCCAAATATGTTTGACCAAATAACATCATTTGATTTCATCAGAGGATGAGCATCATTTGCTGTGTGTCTCCCAGCCTGTTTTGTCTCTGCTCACCCAACACTAATGTCTTGTTTTCAAACAATCGCTCATTGATAACACGGACCGCGCAAGAGTCCACGCTCCAGTAAGTAACACATATTGCTCACTTACTGTTCACCTCTGTGAATGTCTCACTCACCCGCTCGACCTTTATTACTGACTTGGATACGCAGGCGTCATTCACTTCATGCTCCAGATCATTTTTTTTCACGCCTTCTGCATTTCACTCTTTCTGTTGAAAGCACACACAGGAATTGCCACCAAAACATCATCACTGATTCAGTAAATAAATGGTCTTGTTTTGAAATGAAGCAGCTTGTTTTTACTATTTAGACATTTGTTTACAGCGTCTCCTCTGCATGTCATCTCTCATGTGAATAAAATTCAGCAAAAATGCTTAAAATCAAACAGATTCTGAAATACTCCTCAACAAATGTATCCGTCGTATATAAATGCAAATCAATTGCGTTACTTGTAACTGGCATACAAGTGTTAAAAAAGTTACAACAATAAATGCTCAGTCCTTTATGATAAAAATAGCTATGCAAAGATGATTTGTGCAGAAGAAACTTTTATTTCTTTTTCCTGTAACTGTCACACAAGTGTAAACAGAAGTAAACCACTTCTAATATAAAAGGTTAAAAATATGATTGAATATGTAACTCCATTTTCAGAGCAACCTGCATTTTCCATCGTCACAAAATATTCTTTTTAATTACGTGATTATATCTTACTCCATACTGTATATCTTTTCGTGTAAAAACCCAAATTTCACTATCTTGAGAAATTTGAAAATAGTGCACCCCTAGTTATTCGTAATTTGACACAGAGCGAGCTATTCCCCCACCACCACCCATCCACCTGATCTGGAAAAAAAATTATTTTCTGAAAAAAATATTTGATATAGTGAGTCCACTCTATGACATAAGAAACTATTTTTCAAACTCATTCACTGCCATTGATGGCAAAAGTGTGACTTCATAATGGAGATAACAAAAACATCTTCAATTATTCATTTTGAATTTCACATTTTTTCCAGAAATACGCTACTCAATGTGATAAAAGTGTTTGTCTTCTTGTGTTCACAGAGGAAGCCGTAGGAGGCGTCCCTACCTGTACAGAAAAAGAGCTATCCACCGTAGCCGGCCCACCTACTCTCGTACACTGGAGGAGGCGAAGGGCAGCCTCAAGGAGGTCCGCCCTCTCCCGCAACTCAATCCATCTAACTCCTTCATGTCCAGGCGAGAGAGGAGAAAGAGGATGACCATGTCCGTATGGGAGCAGAGGACCAGTCAGCTAAGGAGACATCGCCAGATGTCCAGCCGGGAGATTTTGTTCAGCGGTCCCAGCGAGGAGAAGGACGGAGCAACTGCATCAGCCCAGTCTCAACCGGGTCATCCGCAGTCCCTGCACCGTAAAACTATGCAGAGCACTCCACCAGAGGGTGTGATATGCCAGGCGGAGCCCCTTGTAGATCACTTGACACAGACCAAGAACCAGTCTTCCACTGAGATATCTTTTGAAGCCGTTCTCTCCGGTGTCATTCCCGAACCCCCCATGTCAGCGCCACCCGCAGACATATTGGACCCTTTGAGTCTCATCCCCGAGAATCCCCCTGAATCCATAACAGAGGCCAGCCTTAACGTTGACAATATAATCGCCGAGCGAAAGAGCCCCAGATTGAACGGTGATCGGCAGCACAGGGCCGTGAAGAAATTCAGACCGCCGGATGACGGTGATGCAAGCGGGATCAGGGGCAGGAAGGCATTGCGTCATCGTCAGAATGGGAGTAGGAGTCAGGGATCATCTCCTCGGAAAGAAAACCTCTCAGCGAGTCGCTCGGTTAGCCGAGAAAGGAGAATGGAAAGGAACGGGGTTCCAACAACAGTTGAGGAGAAAAAGGTGGAGAGTGAAAAGAGAGAGGAACTTAATGCCAAGGAGAATAGGTGAGAACCCGAGGAAAAAATATACGAATTTTTGCATCCATTATTGTGGTCAGGAAGTTTCCAGTCTTGATTTTTTTGTGTCTTTAGGCATGGTGAGCAACGTGAGGGATTGGACACTGTGCACCCAGACAATCATGCCAATGTTCAAAAACAGGCAGCGCTCCTTCAGGAAGAAGAAGCATGTCCACTCGCTTTAGAAGAGAGCAACCAAGAAGACTTGGATAAATCTCAACTCAGTTCCAGCGTTATTGTCGAAATGCCCGAAATGGAGGCCTCGATGGAGTTATCAACTATCACTGGTAACTGGTAGATGTTCCAAAACTGTTTTAGGTTTGACTCCCTGGACCATCATCCCACCCAAATTCCCCTTCTTTTTCCCCCTGTAGTTAATAGCAAGGACCCTGAAATCTCCAAGTCTGAGAAGGAGGAGGTTGAAGATGTCAAAGCAGTCAACAATGTCACACCTGACAGCATGTTCATCTTCAAACCGGACAACCCGTAAGTATATCTTATGGTCAACTTCCCATGTGATTGACCCGCTAATATTGTCCTGTATTCATATTTCATTTCCACCCGTTTCTATTCATCTCGAGCGTCTGCCATTTTTTGCCACTTGCTGGTGAATAAAAATGACATCATAGTTGCTCTGGGCTCAGGTAACGGATCAACTTGCAAACATCACATGACCCAAAAGAAAATAAATAAATAAATAAATAAATAAATAAATAAATAAATAAATAAATAAATAGAAATATGCATAAATAATTAAATACATAAATATATAGAAATGCTTGAATTGTTACTTGAATTGATTTTCAATTTTTTTTTTTTTACCTTAACTCATATTAAGAACATTATTAATCAGAATCCTGTATTTAGTCTAGTAGGAGCTCAAATAGCACATTTTTGTAAAGAACATTTTTTACTTGACTTTCACCATGCAGTATTATATAAAAATAATATTTTTTCATGAATCTATAACCATTGATTTTATTCATCTCTATTAAGTAAAATTGGACAATTTTATGTTGATCTCTCACAACAAGCTATTGTGCCGCAACATGGAGGCTGGGAATCGCTCATCTACAGCTTTTTATTTCAACCTCGAACAGCAGTGGTGCAGTATGGTAATGATGGACCTCCAGTGGCTGCGGATTTTGATATAAAATCATAAAAGTTTTATTTGCTTAGCAGGCCAAAAAGCATATTTCTCACAATGTAGTTTGAGTCAGATCCTTTTTTTTGTAGTGATTCAGTCTTGCTGTGGCTTCATTTTCTTTGCTCTTTGGTGCTTATGCTCAGGGTGCGACGAGCGTGTCACTACGTGGTGAACCTCAGGTACTTTGAAATGTCCATCCTGCTGGTTATTGCCGCTAGTAGCATCGCGCTTGCTGCTGAGGACCCTGTAGCGACCACCTCAGACTGGAATAAGGTTTGTGTATCCATACCGGGCAATATTTTTATTTATTTATTTTTTTGTTTTTGTTTTACACCTTGTCGTGAATCATTATCCAGAGGAGCAATTTAATAATCCCCCGGGGTGCAGCACAGCTCTTGAACTACATTCCCTAAAGTCGTTTTGCAAAATAGCCCAACTGAGACCTAATGAGGGAGACGATGAAAATGTGATTTGTGTTTTTTTTTCAGATGTCATTATTATCTTTTGAAGAGAATGTTACATTTCAAAGCACAAGCTGAGAGCCTTTGAGTTTTGAAATTGCCTTCTCGTAAAGTGGCATAACTTTACTTTTTAATGGCAGTTTGCTCTACCGGTTTCTTTGTGCTCTCATTTAGGTTCTACGATATTTCGACTACGTGTTCACTGGCATCTTCACCTTTGAAATGATTATTAAGGTACGTGTTTGTGGGAATCAAAAGCAACGCCTTTGCCCTGAGAAGAATGTTTGGTGCAATACAGTTGCGGCGATTCCTTTTTTTTTAAGAAAGATATGGAAATAGTTGCATCACAAATTGAAAAAGAAAAAACGAATTAGGAAGCAGATGGTGAAGTGGAGCTTGTCAGCATTACAGTCTGGTATTTTAAGAATTGCTCCACATACAGCACATTGTATACTGTGCTCTATAAATGCAGTTGGGTTGCGGTGAGTTCAATTTGTTGCCCAACCAATCTTGTAACTCTTGCATCAAATGCATCCTCCTCATTGAAATAATGTGAAATGCCACTATATTTAAATTACTGTGAGTGGCACTGTGAAGCAAAATCTTCTTGTCCTTTCGGCTTTTCCCATCAAGGGGTCACCACAGCGACTCAGTGTCCTTTCAGCACCAAAAAAATGGAAACAAACTCAGTTAATCATCATCATAAATAACAAACATGGAAGGCCCATGATTACAAACAACCCTTGAAGGTGCAACGAGCGGGGACTTCGCCAAAAATCTAAAGGGCCCAATCCACATGTTTTGTTTTGCTTATATAGTTGTTAGAAAAATATTGTGATATTTGTCATACAAAATCAGGGAAAAGACTAATTGTACAATTATCCAACGTAAAAGCTTGTCCAAAACAATCATGCGAATCAAACCTCTGAAGATGGAGGACATTCATTGGCTGTGGCGACCCCTGAAGGGAACGCCGAAAGGAAAAGAAGATTAAAAAAATATTCTGCCGCGCTTAAACTTTCCAAAAAATGTATTTAAAAAACAGAAACAGGCACTACAGAAGAAACTCATGAATTAAGATTTACATTTAGGCCGTCAATGTGCCCAAGCAACATAATGTACGAAGTGAAGGTAATGGCAAAGGATAATTTATTCACGATTACCTTAAACATTAACTTTCATTTCTTCAACTCCATTC
Organism: Hippocampus bargibanti; assembly: GCF_051943395.1. Taxonomy (NCBI): domain Eukaryota; kingdom Metazoa; phylum Chordata; class Actinopteri; order Syngnathiformes; family Syngnathidae; genus Hippocampus; species Hippocampus bargibanti. Next base: position 18,284,125 of record NC_142740.1, on the reverse strand, counting down.
TTTTCCTTGCCATGAAATGATGATTTCAAAATCAAAACTTTGATAGTTACTTTACAAACCAAATGATATGATGTACAGAGAAAGAGAGAGACTGAAAGAGAGAAAGAGACAAAAAGAGAAAGACAGAGTGAGACAGAGATGAGAGAAACACAGACAGAGAGAGAAAGGAGATAAAGACAGAGAGAAAGAGCAAGAGAGAGACAGAGTGAGAGAAACAAAGTCACTGAGAGAAAGAGCGAGAGAGGGGTGGTGGTGGGAAGAGAGACGATCAAAGACACAGAGAGCGAGACAGAGGCAGAGAAAGAGAGCGAGAGAGAGAGAGAGAGAGAGAGAGAGAGAGAGAGAGAGAGAGAGAGCATTCCACTGCCAATTTTGTTTTTAGCCAATTTTCACTAACAACACATATTTTCACGAACAACACATTTACTGACATATATTGTGTCTGAATAGCCAAATAAGAAGTTGGAGAAGGATGTAATTCTTCCACCATAGCGTCAGTAATGCTAACACCCAAATTGAGTTAGAAACAAAAATTTGGCAGAACCAACAAATAATGCACTCTAAGTTCGAAAATGAAACATTGTGAACATATTTACTGTCATACATTTGCATTTTAATGAGCATATGCGCGGATGGAGAAGGATGTCATTCACAAATAATAATATCCAGTCAACTTTGCACATGATTGTATTCCTGCCCATACCGACTGAACATTTACTGTGTTATGATAATGATTATGTTTATATCTCATTGGTAGTATTTATTCGGCAAAACTGTGATTATCGGCCAATTTAATTTGTTGGATGATTAATCAGTTGGACCAAGCTAAACACATAACAGTAGAGAAATATAAAGAACTTATCATCGAAAGTAACTCATGCACATTCACGTCAACTCGTGTGTCTTGTGAGAGACGGTGGGCGATTTACTACATGAATCAGAATCAGATCAGAAAACCTTTATTCGTCCCACAATGGGGACATTTGCAGTCCACAGCAGCAATTTGAAAGGGGAATGGGGTGGGGCGTGGGGGTGAAAGGATAGAAAACAAGATATTCTAAGCATTGTAAAATAAAATAAAAATGTCAACTGTATACTGTAAATGGGCAAAACCATTTCATAAAACACTGTACATAGTTCAAGTATCAAAAATGGCATATTGATATATGTAGCTGTATTGCATCATCAGTGCGAGCGTCTACTCCATGATCCTTGTTCTTGATTTCATTTTGTATTGTGTGTTTGACTGTTTTTCCTTTTGACTGTAATTTTTTTTTCACGTCACTCCGGTGGCAGGCTATTTTCCAAACTACCAAAACTTCCGGTTGAGGATCTTGTAAGTCAATGATATAATTATGACAATAATCGACACAGAGAACGGTTTACGTAGTTTGATTGACATTTTCATTTAGATGTCTATTATTGTGCTCATTCGACGAAGCATTCTTTAAATTATGTTTCCGAATGTCACATCCTTGTTGTTCCTCAGATGATTGACCAGGGTTTGATCCTCCACGACGGCTCGTACTTCCGAGACCTGTGGAACATCTTGGACTTCATCGTGGTCGTGGGAGCTCTGGTTGCCTTCGCCCTCACGTCAGTTGCATGTGTAATTCAGCCTATGCTGTCCAAACGTATTCATGTCAAAGCTGCTTTTTGGCTCTTCGGTTGTGAATTTCTCTGTGTGGATGCAGCGCAAGCATATCTTCTGTGTTCCACTCTAATTGTTTCTCTGCATGACCCTTTCTGTCTTTCCCGTCTCTGGATGGTGACCTTGTGGGACTGCCTGCAGCAATGTGATGGGGTAATAACTCTTGATGTGAAAATACATGTCCTATCGAGTTTAAAACATTACATATATGGAGAAAAAATGTCCAGGGGTACTTCTACTTTTTAAATTAATTAGTTCTGGTAGAAATTTCTTAAATAGAACATTTTGCAAGTAGAGGGGCGTTTTTCATCTGAATGCCCTAATCCATTCCAAGCCCCCTCAAAATTCAGACATTTGTAATACATGAAAAAGCATTAAAATATGTACATGTTACAATTACATTATTCCATAACAAATGAGTAAAGAATAAACATGGGCTTTATTTTTAATTTTTGGACCACTTAATTCCCCGTTTTCTCTGAGAAGTGACTTTAAATTATCCAAAGATGTTTGCTTTTGTCGGCTTGCAACAATCATTCAAAAATATCCAAGGCGTACGTAACGTAGTGTGCGATCAACCGACTAATGGACACCTTTTCTGAATGAATCACATTTGCATAAAACAATCTAGACACAGCGACGCATACCATATGGTCCCTTTTTGCCAATGGACTAACAGGATTATGCTCGTAATAGCCAATGGCAGAGCAGCTATAGAAATATTGCGTTCAGGAAAGGCAGAGCTGGGAGTAGCAGTCTAGCCTGTATTTTTACCTTACAGTGATACCTCATCTTACGAACTTAATTGGTTCCCAGAAAGTGTGTCTAAGGCGAAAAGTTCGTCTGCCAAAAATTTATTTCCCATAAGAAACCATTAAAAATGAGAATAATCCATTCCCAGGTCACCATAAAACATAATTTTCGACTAAATAAGCCTGAAAACTGCACAAAATATAACTTATTTTATGTATACTAAATGTGCTATTGTATTGTAATTAAAGAAATAAACTGTACTTATAATAAAGTTGTTTTATTTACCTTTGTGATGGTTGTTGATGTAGTTGCCTCTTGATGATATCTGAGTGCAGTTGCCATGCTTTCTCGGCGATAATACCCTCACTCACACTGTCGCCTGCTAGCTGCTTTTCGTTAATCCAAATCAACAGAAGTTTTTCAACCTCTTCTATTGCCTGAGACCGTTGCTTAGACAACACAGAAACACCCTTAGCCACACGTAACAATGGTCAACTTAGCGTACTGGGACGCTAAGTCACACAAACGCACACCTCGTACGTGTTTTTCAATCATCTCCTTCTTCTGCTCGACTCGATAACAAAGCATGGGGTGACGAAAACTACTCCGCCAGCCACTGTGATCTCCTTCTTGTGCTCGATCGTAATTTTCTTTAATGTCTTCTTAGGCTTAACACTTGCCTGTGGTGGGGTCTTTTTCGGTCCCATAATTGCAAAAGTACTGCACTTGATAACAAACCATGTCTGCACTCAAAGAAAGGTGGTGACGAAAACTAGTCCGCCAGCCACCGTGGTGCTGTGTGGTTTGGTGCGCCCGGCGAAAAGTAGTTCGTCAGCCAAGACTATATGATCGCGAATTTAATGTTGACAAGGCGAAAGGTTTGTGAGCTAAGGCGTTCGTAAGATGAGGTATCACTGAGGTATCACTCTATCTTGAACTTTCTTTCGTGACAAGAGGCAATATTTTCCTCTTGAAAAGTTTCGGAACGTGAAAATTTTCGCACGAAGGGACGTTCATAAGAAAAAATAACATTGTCTATCAAATGCAATACTTACCGTGCTACTTCATGTCAATGCTCACGCTGTGTTTTCTTGCACAGAAATAACAAAGGAAGAGACATTAAAACCATCAAATCGCTGAGAGTCTTACGTGTGCTCAGACCCTTGAAGACCATCAAGAGACTTCCGAAACTCAAGGTCGGAACTTCTGCTCAGTCACTGCTAAGTCACTTTGTATTGTGTTTCAAATGGAAAACAGCTAATTTTAATTGACCAAAAAATGTCAGTTTTTCTTCCTGCTCATCAAGTTTTTGCGCTATTTTCATCATTACTTTAAATCTTAACCTCCAAAATGGATGGATACCTCCCACCTGTGAAGTAATTTCCTTGTTGAAAAACCCAACTTTGGTTTCCTCTCGCCCGCAGGCAGTATTCGACTGCGTGGTGACATCCCTGAAAAACGTCTTCAACATCCTGATTGTGTACAAGCTCTTCATGTTCATTTTTGCGGTCATTGCCGTGCAGCTCTTCAAGGGGAAGTTCTTCTACTGCAACGACAGCTCCAAGGACACCGAGAAGGACTGCCAGTAATAACTCACAATCGCCTCACTCAGTTACTCTTTTGCATATTTCAAGTGGCTCCGTGTCCTCTGCAAAGAAGCAGTAATATCATATCCTGATGAAAATGTAAGCGCATGCCAAAAATGTCAGTTAAAGAGGTCAACATTTTTCCAGATCAATCATTTCATTAATTTATCTAAAAGGAAAAAAGTGCTTTGACCTAAATGCAAATACCAAATAGTGTTTTTTTCGTGATGTAATTGTTTATCAGTCATCAATTCATTGAAGACTTATTTCAGCCGCCATACACAAGGGGCTTTAAAAATAGCCCAAAAATAATATGGAAATGAATATTTTTAAATTAAATAGTTTAAAACTAAATGGGAAAAACAAAGTTCCAATAATAAGGTTCTGCATATTTAAAATAAGCAATTGTGTTAATTCATAATTCAGTATTGAACTAAATGGTTGTATTTTGGGTGAATGAGAAACATTTTGAAATGTCATTTTGTATTTGAAAGAGGAAGAAAACTTTATTTGTCTAACAATAGAGAAATACACAAATTACAGCAGCAAAAAAATGAGTAAGTAGAAGGAAAAAAAACAAGTAATAGAAAGCATAAGAAAAATGTACGTTTAAAAAACGTATTGCACAAAGTCCAGAGTGACATGCAAATATAAGCATGTATGCATATGCAAAGTGGCTGTGCTATTTAAAAAAAAGCTTGTGTCACATCAGCATGATTCTAAAGCTGTTATTTTAATCACAGATGACCTCACACATCTGAGATTTACAACCGCTGAATACTTTTCTCCCTTCTTAATCTCTGTTTTCTGTCCTCTTGTACAGAGGTTACTATATAGACTACGGGAAGGACAAGAAAGAGGTGAAGAAACGGGAGTGGAAAAGACACGAGTTCCACTATGACAATATTGTCTGGGCTCTTTTGACTCTCTTCACCGTGTCCACCGGGGAAGGTTGGCCGCAGTGAGTGTCTCCTTTCATTTATGAGCAGTTTTACCTTCACACCTTTTGATGAACAAAGCTTTATTACCGAAGTCATTTAAGAAAGGTTTTGCCATTCATCTAACTGTAAGGTGCGACTATATTTCACTGACAAGGCTTGTAAATTAACCAGAGCTATTTGATGGATGAATTTAAAATTTTAAAATCATATCATTTTTCAAATGCCATGGGGGATTTTGAACAAGAATGACTTTGATAAGAATATTAGTAACTTCCAGCACTTTGGCAAATTCTACAAAATTAAAGAGGCGGTACGTTGAAATGTAAGTGACCTGAGGGCTTGAGATTACATTTTTTATATAGCTTTGGGAGCTACATGCTGCCATTTGGCCAATTATTTTGCTCTTATTTGCAAATAATAATTATGCTTAACTCATTCACTGCCAGACGTGCAAAAATGTGTCCACTCCAGTGCCAGTTTTTGTCATTGTCACCCGAATTCCAGGACAAACAGAATATTGAATTTTAGGACTACATAAAAATTCAATGCAGCTTAAGAAACCTTAGACTCTCTTCTTTCATCAGAAAAAGAGTTAATTCCTAAGTTATATGGGTATGGAGTAATCTGAGCTTGAAATGGGGGCTGCTGTTTAAAACACAATACATACATATGATATAGCGCTTTAACAACAGCTGAAGCTGTAACAAAGCGCTAACATGGACTAAAAGGCAAATGCTGCCCCTCGTGGATGGGATAAACATTGCCAGAAGTCTGACCAGCGCGTTGTCAGCACCCCCTGCAAGAAAAACCAAAACCCGAACAAATCCGGGAATGGCGCTTCACATCAAGCTTTTCAATGTCCGAATACATTTGGGAATGGCAGTGATTGAGTTAATACGAACAAATAATGCGATCACACTTGACAGCGAATGTGGTGTTCAGTAACGACGTTTGAAAGCACCTGGTGCAGTAACACCTGTAAACAGACAATATAACAATACTCAGATATACTTCATCCACTATGAAGAATGACAAATAATAGTGCCACTCACAAAGGAGGATGTCAAATTTATACTATTACTGGCCAATGCCAACACTGGAAGAATCAACGCAATTTCCATTGAATTAAATAACAGTGTGGTGAAAACTGTTCGTTCTTTACACTCTCTTGTAATCATTACTGTGTTTATATCATTAAGTAGTGCTATTTGTTGATTGGCTTTGGAGGGATTCGGGAACGGAGATCGTACTCAAGGTCTGCATCATAAATCCTTTACAAAGACAGTAATAATTAGTTTGGATTTCCACTGTGATTATACGAACATTCCATCACAAGGCAAATAGACACAGTACAGCAAAGAACTGTGGCAGGAATACTGTGGCCATTTTCCAACAGCAAAGAAGATAATGATCTGGTTGCAATTTAATATTGTGGTGTTCCTGCAGGGTCTTACAGCACTCGGTGGACGTAACCGAGGAGGACAGGGGCCCGAGCCATGGCAACAGGATGGAGATGTCCATCTTCTACGTCATCTACTTTGTAGTCTTTCCCTTCTTCTTTGTCAACATCTTTGTGGCCCTCATCATTATCACCTTCCAGGAACAGGGAGATAAGATGATGGAAGAGTGCAGCCTGGAGAAGAATGAGGTGAGGCACGGCAGACATAATTTTATTTATCCATCACAGGGTGGAAGAAAACAAGGAATTTGGCTCAGTAGCAGACAAATAACACAGTTATGACAGAACTGAATGCTATTCCCCTTGAAAAATATCAAAACTGTGAAGTCGAAGTCGTGTTCCTCGACGAGTGCACCCATAAATAATGCTTGTTTGTTGTATTTTACATATTCTTTATTGAGCTCCAGCTGGTACAGGAGTTTTCATCGAGGTGGGGGGAATTATGAACATTTCCAAATAGGAGTCACTGATAGCATAAAACCATACCATAAAAACACCGCCCCCCAAAAAATCAAACCAACTTACTTGAACATTCTAAACTTTATTGTTGATGAATTAAATGCACTGCAAATAGTTGCGGGTGTTCGTCGAATCCCATGAACTCATTCACTGCCAGATGATGGGCAAAAATGTGTCCACTCCATTGCCAGGGTTTTTGTCATTTTCACTCAAATTGCAGAATTTTGAGTTTTAGGATGACATAAATATTCAATGCAGCGTTAGAAACCTTAGACTCTCTTCTTTCATCAGAAAAAGAGTTAATTCCTAAATTATATGGGTCTGGAGTTATATGAGCTTGAAATGAGGGGGACTGTTCGAAACGCAATGCAATACACACATGTTCGTTATGGCTTTAACCACAGCTGACGCTGGAACAAAGTGCAAACATGGAAAAATGGGACTGAATTAAACATGATCACTTTTGTGAAAAGAAAATGACAATGTGCATAAATCCTGGTGCCCTATTTCCTTTCCACTGTTCTTTCTGTTCTTTGCACTTTAGAGGGCGTGCATCGACTTTGCCATCAGTGCCAAGCCGCTGACCCGTTACATGCCTCAGAGCCGGCACACGTTCCAGTACCGTCTGTGGCATTTTGTGGTCTCGCCCTCTTTTGAGTACACCGTTCTGGCCATGATCGCTCTCAACACCATCGTACTCATGATGAAGGTGAAAACTTGCAGGAACTCATCGACCAACATCGTATCTTATTGAACCCTTTTATACCCAAAATGATAACCTGTAACCTGACAACATGATCAGCTGTCCACCGTGGTAAGTCAAAGTCAGCTTTATTGTCAAATATGCTAATATGCATGACATACAGCACAGATGAAATTACTGTCCTCTCGGACCCAGCATGCAAGGCATTTATAATGACTTTAACAAACATAATAAACATGAAAATGCCAATTTGCCGGGAGAGGGGAGCCGCTGCGTGTTCACGCGCCGCCATCTTGGGAAAAAAAAAAAAAAAAACTAAAATAACAAATAATATGACAACCCAAAGACACAGAGAGTCATTCATTCTTCAAGACTTGCTGTATCCTCTTTGTGATGACGTGAAGCAGTTCTAGATGAAAGAGGAGGGGATCAAAGCATCAATTTCATCAGTGGATCAGGGACGTCATGGTGCAATTTGCACGTCTACTACAAGCTAAATATTGAAAGCAAACACGAAGCTGTAGCATCCATTGACGAAAAGAGATTGTCTCACATCTCCTGTCCCACATAAACTGCTGCACTGTAATTTTCCGGACTATAAGGCGGACCCAAGAGTCATAATTTTGTCAAAAGATGACCCTGCCCCTTATACCTCGGTGCGCCTTATATGCGAAGTAAAATTGAGCCACAGCAGGTCTGTCGAAGAAATCATTCACAGTGCATGCTGGAATATATGAAACAGCTTTCATTTTGGTGGATTTTTTTCATAAATTTTTCCACAATTTTCCATTTTTTGCACAATGATTATAAATGGATAAATTTGGTGTTTTTTTGCTTGTTTTTGTGCTTAGTGTCTCAAAAAAATTATTTCTGAAATTCTTAAGGTAAAAATAGTCCACGAAAAACGCTAAAGAGCATAAAGGTTTCAAAGAAGGAAGATTGGTAATCATTGAAGATTATACTTATTATTGTCTTGTGAGGAACTAATAAACCGCTGGAATATTTTTGAACTCATAACAATGCATAATGTGGAATGCCTTATATATGGAAAATGTTTTCAAATATGTCATTCGTTTAAGGTGTGTGTTATAATCCAATGCATTTTATGTATGGAAAAGGTTTGAAAATACACCATTCATTAATGTGTGCCATATAGTCTGGTGCTCCTTATATGCCAGCAAATACAGAAATCTATTTTCTGTACGTCCCGGCAAGTATGTGCATATGCCGTATAGAAGTACCTCTGACCTGCCTATGATATTTTCATTGGTTCGTTTTGCCCTTTATTTCCTGTAGAGCTCTCTTCCTGCTATTTATTATCTCAAATTGTCTACATTTTCTGGACTGCTCAGACCGACCGACGCGGCGTGACTCAGCCTGTATTAAATATTGATCCCTGATGTCCAGGGGCTGCTATTTAGCATGACCTCATTAACGGTGGCTGCCGCCCCAGGAGGAATTACTCTTTTTTTATCTTATGGGCAGATGACGGCTGAAAACACTCGATTGCTATTTCGGCCTCTAAAGGAATCTTCCATCAACCTGTAGCTGTCAGAAGATCATTTTACTTGTCTTTTAAATGTGTGTGCGTGTGTGTGTGTGTGTGTGTGTGTGTGTGTGCGTGTGTGTGTGTGTGTGTGTGTGTGCGTGCGTGTGCGTGTGTGCGTGTGTGCGTGTGTGTGCGTGTGTGCGTGTGTGTGCGTGTGTGTGTGTGTGTGTGTGTGTGTGTGTGTGTGTGTGTGTGCGTTTTCAGTATTATTCAGCCCCACCCGCAGCCCCGACCGCCTACGAAGCTGTCCTCAAGCATCTAAACACAGCATTCACTGTTCTCTTCTCCATTGAGTGCATCCTCAAGATAATGGCTTTTGGCTTCCTGGTGAGGAGGAAAAAACCTTCACGTGACGTGTTGCCATGGTTATCTCAAAATGAGTCCAACCCCTTCTATTGTGTCTCCACAGAATTACTTTCGAGACACGTGGAACATTTTTGACTTCATCACCGTTCTTGGCAGCATCACTGAGATAATAGTAGACTTGCAGGTGAATAATGAGAGAGAGGGAGAATGAATGATATACCAATATTCTGAAAATGTCAGCATCACATGTCTTTGAATATACGATGATGTCACTACGCGTCATTACCAACATGGAATTAAAAGGATGTTTTTTACAATGCTCGTTTTCTACCATCATTAGAGGATAATGATTCTGGAAAAAAATAATTACTTATTTTAACTATGGTCGAAATCCCAGTTATTTAAACCATTATTTGTTTAATGTAAGACATTTACCTATAAAGTATTTATTCAACGACTGAAACTCAACTACTCAAAACTACCATGCACAGTTGAATGATAGTCTGAAGTCAAGTAATAACGGGAGTACCAATTTATAATAAGAACAGAACAAAGTTGCCATTGAACTCCATTTAATTATTGCTTTTTTGCAGATTATGATGAATTTATGCCTTTGAGAAGCGTTACTTGTATGTGTTACAATTGCAAAAAAAAATTATTTGAAGGGATATCACTCTCTAATTCTAACTTGATCTTGGTTTCACTCCCTGGTGCTTTGTACTAACTTTGTGCTTTGTTCCCTGTATATGATACCTCTCCATGTTAAGCGCTTTGTTGCAGCTTCAGCTGTTTTAAAGTGCGATGTAAATCGATGTATTGTATTGTATTTTTTGTGAGTTTAATTATTTCTCAAAATGGGCTTCACAAAAATCTGTTCCCCATGTGTTTCTGACTGCCCACCCAGTTCGTGGATACGTTCAACATGAGTTTCTTGAAGTTGTTCAGAGCAGCACGTCTGATCAAGCTGCTGAGACAAGGCTACACCATCCGGATCCTTCTTTGGACATTTGTGCAGTCCTTCAAAGCTTTGCCTTACGTTTGCCTGCTCATCGCCATGCTCTTCTTCATCTACGCCATCATTGGCATGCAGGTCGGACATACACGCTTTGTTTGATGCGCTACACTGCGTATTTAAAACGTCTGGGTTAAATGTAACTCAAATTGCTTAAAACTGCTTACTAATAGTTTAATTTTCATGACCAAGCTTCACAAAGAAGAAGAATAAGAGTTTCCTACAGTGAGTTACTCGCACTAAATATCAGGCACAGTTTTTATACCAGATGCTCTTCCTGACAAAACCCCAATGATTTTTATCCAGGCTTGGCACAAGCGATGACTTGGAATTGGCATATGGTGTACTGTAAAGGGTCTTGCCAAAGGACCCAACTTTGTTGTCCTTTTCCCTGGCCAGAATGTGAACCCTGACATGCAGTGTTTTCGAACATTTAAATATTTTCTGAGGATGTTCTTGAAAACGACCCCATATACTGTATCTGACACAAAACTTCCCAAAATAGTGACTCAAAACAAACTACAGTAATATAAAATGAAAACACTCATAAGAAGCTCGGAAGATATTTTCAAACCCGGCAACTTAAATGATTGCAGGCTACTGACGTCACATCAGCATTTGCATTTTTGTCATCATTTACAATTATTATGTTATTGTTGTTATAGTTATCATTGACAATTATTATTTTAAAACCATAAAAAATGAGGTACAGTAAAGTCTCGTTATATCGATATCGGATATATCGATAGTCCCGGTTATATCGATATTTTTTCGGACTCCCTTGAATATCGATATAACGAGACTTTACTGTAGTTGAGAGGGAGGTGAAGGAAATGACCTGGATGAATGAGAAGATCCACAAGAATACTTCCCAAATTTGTCTTTATGGCAACAACTTAACCTTAACAATTCACATCATTCACTTTAATTTTCCCACTAGATTTTTGAAATCAAGACAACTTGGAAGTCAGTGAATTGATGTCCTGGAATTGTGTGATTTAGGAGGCTCTATTTCAAATTTTTGCCTGCTAACTTGTCACTTGTTGTGAATCAGGTGTTTGGCAACATTAAGCTGAATGAGGAGACTCACATTAACCAGCACAATAACTTCAAGAGCTTCTCTGGCGCGTTGATGCTGCTTTTCAGGTAAAGGGCATTAAATGTTCCTCCTTCGATAATAGATCATATTCTTTATTTGAGGTGGAATATAACACAAATGTACGTAATCAAAGGTTTATGCATTTCGTAAAACTTTTGTTTAATGAAAGGTGTGTATGTTTTTTTAAACACTTGCTATGAAACACCGTTCGGATTATGTATGCGACACAATCTATGATGCACTCCAAGATCCAAAATGACATTTTGGACCGATGGTTCACATTCACTGCTCCACTGTAGCACTTGAGTGTTGTTGGGATGATGTTGCCGAGCGACAATGCTAAGGCGATGCTCCTAAACGTACCCCAAAGGCCACTTGTTGTCAGAAGCTGATGGATGCTGCTGTGAAGTACTTAACTCCTTAAGTGTTGTGTAAAATACCAAGGGAAGAAACTTGTGGAATAAATGTCTGTTTAAAAAAAAATCAAGATTTGTTTTTGCAGGAGTGCTACGGGGGAGTCATGGCAGGAAATCATGTTGTCCTGTCTGGGTGGGCAGCGGTGTGAAACGGACTCCTCCAATCTCTTACCTGTGCTAAACAGCGAGCAGGAGGGAGGCTGCGGCTCCGACTTTGCTTACTTCTATTTTGTGTCCTTTATCTTCTTTAGTTCCTTCCTGGTGAGAATAGAAAACAAACACGCCATCTGACATCAGTACCCTCACATATGAAGAAAAATATATATATTCACCATCTTTCTGTCCAGATGCTGAACTTGTTTGTGGCTGTGATCATGGATAACTTTGAGTACCTGACTCGAGACTCCTCTATTCTGGGCCCCCATCACCTGGACGAGTTTGTGAGAATTTGGGGGGAGTACGATCGGGCTGCCTGGTCAGTGTCGCTGTGTCTTTGTTCAACCGTCTCATTTTATTATTCTAATGTGTACATTATCCTTTTAGGCAGTCGAGTACGCCAATGAAATAGTACTTTACTATGATATGATAACATGAAGGAACATTTCAGGAATGATGATCCTGCTAAGTCACTTCATTAGGTACTTGGATCAACAATTGACAGTGAACCCGTGCTTATTGTTATTTTAGTTGTATTTTAATTTTTTTGTATTTTGCTGAATTTTGGAGGCAACATGTCCTCCTTTCGTTACTGAAATGTACTGGTCTTCTTTGATGCAAAAGTCATGTTAAACAGACAAATTGCTTTGAGGCAATTTCATGGCATCTTTGCACCAAGCAACTATGTTGACTTGTAGGGAGGAGCTCCATTTCGTTAGCCTTCTCTAACAGAATTTTGTGGCATCCATAGCTTTTTTTGGGGCAATTATGCTTAGATTTTCGCAATTTATGGCAGGGCTTAATTCCAATCCCCCATAAATATTAGGGGTGAGTCTATTGCAATGACATTAACTCATCCATTGCCATTCGCGAATTTATTCTGGAATTGAAAATGTGACGTACAGCGCCATTCCCCAATTTCTTCCGGCTTTGGTTTTTCATGCTTGGGTGCCGATAAAGCGCTGGTCATGGCCTGTGGCAATGTTTTTCCCTTCCACAGGGGGGCAGCAGTTCCCTTTTTTCTGTGTTAGCGCTTTGTCCAGCATCAGCTGTTGTTAAAGCGCAAAAATAAACCAATATGTATGTATTGCATGCATTTTGGACAGACACCCTCATTTCAAGTTCATATAACACCAGAATCATATAACGTAGGAATTAACTCTTTTTTATCCACAGTCATTCCAAAGTTGCACCACTACTCTTTATTGAATATAAAATGAAAAAAAAAATACACCAAAATGATGCGGATGCGGCGAATTCTTTACCAATGGATTGGATTTGCCGTTATTAGTCTTGCAGTGGAGAAATTTACATTTCACAGCAGAAAAGTTATGAAATGAATGAAAGTAGAAAAACAAAATACATTAGCTGCTGGAAAGGCAGGCCCTCTCGCGGCGCCGTCTTGAAGTCAAAAGAACAAAAAAAATAAAATAAATAACATGACAACACAAAGACACAGAGAGTCATTCATTCTGAAGCACTTTCTGTACCCTCTTTGTTACACAAAGCAGTTCCATATGAAAGAGGAGAGGATCAAAGCGTCTCTTCACCAGTGGATCAGGGACATCATGGTGGAATGTGCACGTCGAGCACAAGCTAAATGTTGAAAGCAAACACGCAGCTCTAGCATCCATTGACGAAGAGAATGTCTCACATCTCCTGTCCCACATAAATCCGCTTCAATTCCAAGCCGCAACAGTTCCACATACGCATCGGCGCTCCTTCTTATCGCGGGCTCCTCAAGCCATGTATCCATCCAGCCGCAGACTGTCCAACAGCACCGACCTTCCGCTGAACAAAGCGGGGCTGTGAAGATGCTGCCCATTACAGGCGCAAAAAAAGCACAATGGCCCCTGTGGTGTCCAGCGATGACAGTCGAATGGCACCGACGTTCCTCCCATTCAAAAACAGTACTGGCATATTCATGCTGCCGAAAAGGCGCAACCGCTCAGCACAGTCTCCTCCTTGATGAATGTCATGGTCAAAAATGCTGAAAAACAATCCGTATCCATTCCACACGACGCACAACAACACAAAGTGACAAAAGAAAACACAAAACAATACAACAACAACAACAAAAAGCAAGGCTCATGAGTGCACTTGCTGACGGCTGCCTACTCGGGCGCCATCTTGGACTCCTTTCAATGGTGCAATGCAAACATTGCACCATAATTTTAATGAATTACTCCATGTTGTCGGTATTATAGTGAACTGCTGTGTACTTAACGAAGAGTCCATTGAGGGTTGAAAATGTTTCACAAGCCTTGAAAGCAACTTCACATAAAGTCTATATGTCACCCACATGGCCTGTGAGGCTGCACTGGCCCAAAACTAAAAACTCCTGTGTTCTTTCCAGCGGTAGGATCCACTATAAGGAGATGTACAAAGTTGTGCATTCTATTTCACCTCCCCTGGGATTTGGAAAGAACTGTCCCCACAGGGTGGCATGCAAGGTTTGCTCTTCCCAAATCAAACGAACAAAAACCCACTCAGCCTCCGCCCTTTAGGGTCCTCGCTGACTTCTACCTTTTCCCTTTTCTTCTTTCGTCGTCACTGACCGTCACCACCTTGCTTGACTCTTTTAGGAGTGTACTTTCCCGGTGTGATGGTCAAAAAATGATGACAGTCCAGTGTCAGGGTACTAAGGGAAGGCACCCCCCGTGCCCACATGACATCACCTTGTGAATGCAGAGAGATGCACAGCTACACTCGTGCAGAATATGCAGGTGCAGCTCTGTAAAATTGAATATCGGGGGAATGTTCCCTATGTTGCTATGTTGATAACTACGCCCAGCAGAAGTCTAGTGTAAAGCGTGGTCTAACTGCTAGCGTGGGTGCCTTTTTTATTTTGATATTTTTGTAGAAAAATGTTTGTCAAAGCGTACTGCCTCGTTGTGGGGGTGAACACAGTAGTCTACTTTCAGCCATCAAATTGTCAGGTATGCCCAATGGCATGTAAAAGAAAGTGCCCTGTGGGCATTGGAACGCCCTGCAGGGCGTAGTTCAGTCTGTCAAATCCCCAAACGCAGTCAATGAGACTTGCCCAAGCGTGAAAATGAAGCTGTACCAGTTAATATAGCAGAGTGTCTTTAAAAAGCATCTCTCAGTATTCACATGAGAAATCTAAAACAGGAAGCTTAAATTGAATTGATGTGAAGCCTATTGCGGGGAAGCCTGACTCTTTCTACCTTGTAGATCTGGTTTGAAGATCTTTCATACTCACATGCACTGTGTAAGTATGTCATTTGCACCAGATCAAGGCTGTCAATCCTTTATTCATTCTTTTTGAAGTATTTCCCCTTCTCTCTGAAATTTCTATGCCCTCATGTCAGCATAGAAATAATGCAACCTACTTTACTTTTTCCTGTATGAGATGCACTGGAATAATCTTCTCTCTTATTTCTCCGCCATTCTATTATTTCCACCTCACTTCCATTTTTGTGATTCCCCCCCCCCCCCCCCTCCATTACCTCTCCCTCCATTACTTCCTCCTATCACCATGACTGCCTGGCGCCCGCAGTGGTCGCATCCATTACACTGACATGTATGAGATGTTGACCAACATGTCGCCACCCCTTGGCCTCGGCAAGAAATGCCCATCTAAGGTGGCTTATAAGGTAGACCTTAAAGAGGCTGCTCATGTCTGCATCGGAAGGGAAGCTCTGTTCAAGATTACGTTTTTCGTTTTGTTTGCTTAAAATGTATTTTCAGTTGACTTTCGGATGAAGTGTTGATTTGCAACAGCAATGTTGATTCACTGGCAGATGAAAAGCTCGGGTTCCATTGCTTTTTGACAGACAACTTCAGCGAGGTACACACATTCCGAGTGTTACCAATGTTAGCATTTTTTCAATTGTTATTGCGAGAGGTACATTGACTGACCAATAGGTAGCAGTATGGTGCCATCAAGACCGACACAAAATACAGAAGAAAATGCAGTAGTAATAGTAGTGGTAGTAGTAGTAGTAGTAGTAGTAATAGTAGTGGTAGTAGTAGTATTCAGTAGTAGTAGTAGTAGTAGTAGTAGTAGTAGTAGTAGTAGTAGTATAGTCGTCGTAGTCGTATTTGTAGAAGCAGCAGTAGTAGTAGTAATAGTGGCAGTTGTTGTAGTAGTAGTAGTAGTAGTAGTAATAGTAGTAGTAGTAGTAATAGTAGCGGTAGGAGTAACAGTAGCAGTAAAAGTCGAGCCTGATTGTCAAATTAATCACTCAAAAGGTTATGAGAAAAAGTTCAAATGTTCAAAGAAAGTACTCTTTTTTTAAGACAAACGTAATACATTTGGCAACAGGCCGTCAAATCACTTCCTAATAAGGTTCGTTTCATGTCACGCTGCCTGTGGCTAAATCTACCTCGTTTCGAGTACGTATTTGCAACCTGCTCACGCTTCTGTTTACATATTGGCATGTCCCAACATTAAGGACTCGAGGAGAACAACAAAGAGAAAGATTTGATCCTTGGTGTTCTCATTTTTTGGAGACGTAGATGCACATTTAGAAGAAATGAGACTATCGGGATGTGTGTACCGCATTATTTATTTGCTGTTAGTGGCTGTTACAAGAAAGTTCTTTTCTAAGAGAGTTGCTACAAATCCCCATGCTCAATCTTGTCATCATCAGACTTCTTTTTCTTCCATATCGTTTCTGCATGTGCCTTCTGCCACAGTTCAGCATCGTATCTGTGTGCACGTGTCCGTCTTATGTCATAATGTTATGTTGTGATTGGCACAGTAATAGGTTGAATTGAACAATAACAAAATAACAAAAAAGAACAATAACAAAATAACAAAATCTTACTGTGGCAGTGCACCGTATCCCACAAAAAAAGATCTAATTTTACCCATACCCATGTGGTTGAACCACCTCTCAATATCATGGAGTGCACTGCAACCACCATAATAAACATGTCAATTCATGCCTTTGACAGTGTCAATCAGAACGTAGTATTGTCGTCCTTGTCAAGGTTTTGATATTATCGCTGAAATTATTTAGTGTCGCAAGTATTGTGGCTGGCGAAGGCGCTTGTATTAAATGTGTTTTGAAACTCTGGAATGGTGGCTGTGGTGACTTAAATAAACTGTACATTAATACATACATACCATTTCATTTATACTGTAGATCATAGGTGTCAAAATCAAGGCCCGGGGGCCAAATCTGGCCCGCCACATCATTTTGTTCGGCCCGCGAAAGCAAATCATGCATATCAAGTGCCATGGTGCGTGCTAAAAATTGAACCAACAATTTCAAATTATTGTTCGAAAACCACAATGACAATCATTATTCTTGACTTAAAATTTGAAAACTGGTCATTCATTCATTTGTTGTGCGCTCAATATGTAATATGTGGAGAGGATGAAATATTCTAATGGGTTCCACAAATTCATAAAGGCCCTCGAGAGGAAAACGTAACTACAATGTGGTCCGCAGCGTCAAAATGAGTTTGACACCATTGGTGTTAGATCTTACCTGTTTGCATTATATTAAAAAAAAACATTGTTGTTAGGCAATTTAGAGAATGTGTTTGTATAGCGATTTGCCCTAACAATTGTAATATTCAAATTTTTCACTTTGCAGTTGTAATTTCACATCCTATGAGTGGGTGAGAAGACTGAACTTCTTGTTTTGTCACCACAGCTCTTCTGGATTTTTCCCCCCAAATCATTCTTATTATTTGTTGTAGTATTTTTTTCTAATTTATCCTGTTCAGGTTCATTAGCTTATTAAAACAAATGTATTTTATTTTCATTTTGTGATATAGTTTTGCTGATGCTATATGTCCCTACAACCCCCAGAGACTCGTCCTGATGAATATGCCAGTGGATGAGGACATGTCCGTCCACTTCACATCCACCCTCATGGCCCTCATCCGTACCGCCCTGGAAGTCAAGCTAGCTGGAGGTCAGGAGAAAAGTCTAAACAATTCATCAATTGAAATTCATGGTAGCTTGTGAATTTTTCTGTTGTATTGCAGTATTCAAATGGATTGTATTAAATTTGCATTTTGCAACAGAATGGCTGCCCTATTAAATATAACATGCATATTAAAACAACGGAAGACAGTGACATCTGCTCCTAATGCCGAGTCATCACCGCTTTTATGTACAGGAGGAGAGGATCGAAATCAGATGGACTTGGACCTTCAGAAAGAAATCAGTGTCATCTGGCCTCACCTCTCTCAGAAAATGCTGGATCTTCTAGTTCCTATAAACAAAGGTTGATTTGTTTATTAAATCAACAGTTAGTTAGTTAGTTAGTTAGTTAGTTAGTTAGTTAGTTAGTTAGTTAGTTAGTTAGTTAGTTAGTTAGTTAGTTAGTTAGTTAAAAGTATCTCACCAGTTTTCATTTCCTCAGCTAGTGACATGACCATAGGAAAGATCTACGCGGCCATGATGATCATGGATTACTACAAGCAGAGCAAGGCCAAGAAGCTACGACAGCAGCTGGAGGAACAAGTATATTTTGTTTTTAGATATCCGAAAGTCATTTTTCACATTTTGTTGGCTTATTAAGGCAATACAATTATGTCTGAATCATGATTATCAGTCACCATTTTCCATCATGTTAAGAAAAACATGATTTTAAATACAGTAAAGTCTCGTTATATCGATATTCAAGGGAGTCCGAAAAAATATCGATATAACCGGGACTATCGATATATCCGACCCTGTTTGCATGTAATTTTCTCCGTGCGTGCATAGAAATAGTATCGATATAACCGGGACTATCGATATATCCGATATCGATCTAACGAGACTTTACTGTATATTATATACTTGAGTTGGAGTTAGACTGAATTCACGTTTCAATTTCATGTTCTCCTCCGCACAGAAACACGCTCCCATGTTCCAGCGGATGGATGCTTCCTCCTTGCCCCAGGAGATCATATGCAATGCCAAATCACTCTCCTTCCTCAGCCACAGTGCAGGCTCGGCTCTGTAAATATGCGACTTTCCTGCCACTTACACAATTCTGATCCTCCTTAATCTTCTCTTTTGCCTGCCTTTTGCATGTGTCCTTGCAGCAGTAAAGGGGGCTTTGTGGCCCTCAGCCCTATCTCCCCCCAAGATATGTTCCTGCAAGCGCGGTCTCATTCCGGAGAGGAAGAGGAGAATGATGATTACTACCCACCCTACCATCCTTATCACTTCCCTCATCACCACCACCACCATTTAGACACACTGGTAACACATTTTTCTCAAAGAAAGCAATATTTTAGTTGCACGATTACAATTGATTCCGTCTGTCAGTCTTTTTTTTAACTGCCAGTTGAGCCATGACAGCTAGAATGACCATATACACGGTTTATCTGCATTAATTTATATTTTTATTTATTTATTTTTGTGTCATTTAAAATGTATTTATTCCTTATTTGTATTTTCCCTTGTATTGTTCAATGCATTTATACAAAAATACCATGTATAATAATTACAATAATGTTTGTGTTATTTATATAGTTTTTTATTGTTTTATTGATTGGTTGGTTGATTCAATGAGAATCTTAAACTTCAGTAAGTAAGAATAGTAAACTTCATCTTAACTCATTCGCTGGCAGACGAAGTGCAAATATGTGTCACTTCAGTGCCAGGGTTTTTGTCATTTTCAATCAAATTGCTGGACGACACAATATTGAGTTATACGACTACATAAACATTCAATGCAGTGTAAGAAACCTTAGATTCTCTTCTTTCATCAGAAAAAAAGAGTTAATTCGTAAGAGATATGGTCTGGAGTTATCAGAGCTTGAAGTGGGGGTGGCTGTAAAAAAGGCAAATGCTACCCCCTTGTGGGAGGGACAAACATTGGCAGAGGTCTGACACGAGCTTGATCCGAATACATTCAGGAATGGCAGTGAATTAGTTAAATGATTGCCACTGAAACCCTTTTTAACCTTATCTCATCATATGTGGCCCCTGCTCTATTATGATAGATTCGTTATTAGTACCCTTACCCCTGACGGTCTAAATTAAACAAGTTAAAAAAAAGTACATGCTAAGTTTATGGAGTTGAACAGCTTAATTTAGTGTCATTTCCATTTGTTTAGGTGCCCAATGTCATCGAGTATAACCAAGTCACACAACAGTCAAGGCAAGAGGCAACAGTCTTCAGGTCACCTCAGCGCACGTCATCCATCAGGGCGTCCTCGATGCCCAGGCTGGCTGTGGAGTCACAGGTAGGAAAGACAATCTCACACATAAGCTTCTGTCTCCAGGACTCGCACCCGGACACTCATACGCCGACTTGACAATGTCACATGCCCCCTCTTTAAGTCACATATCTATTTACTACACCCTTAAAACTGTCAGGATAAAAGTACCATATTTTCCGGACTATAAGACGTACCTTCAACAAATTACATATTTTATTTCTTTTTTCCATATATGAGGCACATTGGATTATAAAACACATCTTAATCTTTTGAAAAAACAAAAGGCTATCAGGTGCGTCTTAGAGTGCGCAAAATACAGTATCACAAATTTGGCAAAATATCCAAGTCAGAGCTGGATCCAAAAGAACCTCAGCCATGTGTCATGATCTGTTTGGCGACCAACCAGTGGCGCTGTCGGCCCGCCTGCACCTGCACAGGTGCAGGTCGTCCCGAGCCTTGGCGGACTGCCACGTTCGGATTGGCGACCACCGGGTAGCGCTGTCAGCCCTGCCTGCTACCTCGCAGGTGCTGGTCGTTACAATTAGTGACACTTAAAAGGACTCCCGGCACGACCATCCGGTGTCGGGTCATTGTTTGTTGTATGCTTTGTACGCAATTGTATGCATTGTATGCTGTGCATGTGTTTGTTTAACCTTGGCGGACTTTAACTCTTGGTTTTCTTTTGATACTTTGTATTTTTTCTGTTCAGATGATTTTGATGTTTTACATTTTGTTCCTGCTGACTTTATTTTAATACAATTTGTCAAACACAACCTCCTGCTGCCTCCTGCCTGCTTTTTGGGATCCGCACCCGCCATCACCACCTCGCAAACGTGACACCATGATGATGATTTTTTTCAGCTCTACTGCCTTTGTGCCATTGCAGCCTGGAATGTCCGCTGACAGAAGGCTGATGAAGCGCTCCTTTTCCACCATTGGAGACCAGTGTGTGAATCGCCTTTGGCAAGAGCAACATTCCCTGGAGAGAGTCAGTCCCGACAACACGCTTAGACTTCGACAGAAGAGCTACAGAGGTCTCTTGTTTTTAATTTATACATCTTCAAGTTACTGTATTTTCCGATGTATAGCGCGCACCGGAGTATAAGGCTCACCACCAAAGAATGGTGTATTTTCAAACGTTTTCCATATATAAGGCGCACCGGACTATAAGGCGCTTCTTCAATAAATGAAAAA